>NC_142796.1:56112752-56174110 GCF_049724085.1 Artemia sp. Qi Xiang Cuo
GTGTCCTCGATGGTGGATACTATGCGCATTTTCACAAGTCAAAATTCGAAATGTGTCCTGCCAACTCGCTCTCCGTCGTCATTATCTAGTTGGTGTGACCTTATAAGTTGTATTAACCAAAATCTTCTGTGGAAGGGTGAACAGCGTCTTTTAAGGCAACCTCTTCTTTTTCTACAGCAGAAATCCCCAAAAGGAGTGGCTTGTTCCCTTCCAATCGAAAGTTTCTCAACACGTTTCTTTCCAGAAAAAATTCAAACCTGACAAACTTGATTTTACCTTGAAACTTCATGATAATTAAAATTTATTTTATGAAATTGAATTTTCTTATAACAATTTTAGCTCTGTTTTCGTGTAATTGTATTTTCTTAGTCTGTTAGAAAACCCATCAACTGTCTAAACAACAAAAGCTCCACAGTACTTGCTGTGGAGTCAGTGCTCTGTATCTAAAGAACGAGTTTTGTGCTTCAATTGAGCATTTTATCTTCTTATGCAGTTGGTATGTGTTCAGGGAGTCGTAACTTCATCTTTTTGCATAGAAGATCATACTACCATCTCAAAGAGAAATCCATATTCCAATGTTCTTCCTTATCCCCTATTGCTGTTTCAATAATACTGTGCAAAACTATTATTTATCGATCAGTTGGAGGAAAAATATTGCAGCCCTCCCCACTAATTTAAGCTTCAACATGGTATCAGGCACAAAGATGCTTTATCAGTAATTGCAAATGTATTGATTGATGCTATTGCATTTGGTTTTCGATTGGTCGTGAGAGGGTGTACGTAAAGCAAACTTTCGATTTCCTTATTCACATCACAGTGTTCCTCCAATTTGCTAAAGGGGAATACTTCCTGCAATTATTAGACAACTGAGAAACATCTATTTGATTCTTAATATCTGCATCAGGATTCCTCAATCCAGCAATAATCCTAGCCTACTGTTGCCCATAAAAGATAAATTCGTGTTTTTAAAGGAACGAGGCAGGTGAGTGTCGTGAAGGCTACCCTGTAAAAAAAAAAAAAAATGTGTTTTGAACACACAGGGGAATTGCCTAACTTTTTATTTTATTTTTCAGTGCATCAGTATATATTATCTCGTATGCTGATAGTATCCCCAACCCAAGTCAGACTTACGAAGGGCATTTCAGAGTTTTCTTCCTTCTTATTTTATGAACATAGTAATTATTTCCTCTAATTAAAAAACAGTCTGAGGTTGTTCATTTTAATTGCCATGACGCTTTCTCATCGCAGTTCCCCTTAGTACCTCCATTATGAAACAGTTGACTTCATACCACGCCTAGGTTTCCCTTTTCGACGCCGCACTCGCAGTTTTTGGATTGCCCACATTTCTTGCTGTATACTGCCTCCTATGCTTCAATTGTTCCGAGGAAATGTCGTTTCAACTATTTTTATGTCGCCAGTCTTTATAACGCTGTCGCACAGCCTGATATCTTGTACTTTATGCCTTTCTTGAATATATTGTGTAAAACTGATAAAGCGAGACTCTGTTCCACTTTTTTGCGTCTGGCCAAATACTTGTTCCTCACACTACCATCGCCATGGACTTCAATATTGATTAATAAGGAATGTAGTAGAACCAGAAATTGCAGTTTCAAAACTTCGTGAAAAAATGTCCTTTTTTTAATGTAAATATTTCTTCTTCTTTTCTGTTCTTGTGCTTTTTTCATTTTTGCTCCACTCTTTTTATGTTTTGTAAACAGGTTTTCAGACAAAATAAATGAATTAACTGTGTCTGCTTTTTTTCGGAGCCTTTGAAGTTGAGAAATTTTAATTGAAGGTTAAGAAGATTTAAACTGTAAAAATATTACCCATCAATATAGATCCTTAAAGAGTTTTTAGAACTTTGTTAATTGATTCAGTAGTTGACAAAGTGGTACTCACATTAATAATGGAAAAATTTATGAAAACAAAGAGGTGGGTGAAGAGAAGTTGCTTTATTTACTGAACAAGCTTGTTATGAAATGACATTCACTAAGTGAATGACTTGGAACTTACTTGCCTTTTGCACTAGCTTATTCAGATTCCGTTATTATCCAAAAACAATTAAACTGCATCAAATGGCGAATCTCATCTGAGAGCTTAGACCGATTCAAACTGATAGATAAATAGCTCTGTGATAGGTTAAATTAAATAAAACTGCTCAGATACCTGCTAATCACTCCAAACAACAAATCAATCGTATGTACATAATTGGACGTCATTTAACACTAAGCTGTATTGTGATAATGTTTCTACAATATTTCCAAGATTAATGTACCCTATTGTTTCCAAGCATCGTTTGAAATCTGTTGGTTGTGTTTTTCTATAAGTTTAGCAACAGCTATAATAGGATACTAGTAGGGTACTATATGAAGACAATTGATGAGCTTTGAACTGCGTGTCCAAATTGGAAATCTTAGAAGGTATTTGCAAAACGGAAGAAAGTGGAGCATATTTTCAGTTTGTCAGCGTGTTTAAGAATCTTCCATAAGGGTGCAATGTACAGAATGTGGGGGAAAGCAACCGTGTCTACAACAACTGACATAAAATAGCGATCAAAACGAAACTTAGCAGAGATTATGGAAGCGTGTGAAGGTGATATGTGGCGTTTGAGGGGTTATGGGTTGTGTTGAACACGAAGCTCTAATGTAGGTATAATCGACAGTAGATATGAGCTTTAATTAGGTGTGATGGGTTGATATTTTGATCTCCGAGTAAAATATCGTCAAGAAGTGGGCCTTCTTAGTTCAAAGACTATTTCGGATTTTTCGGCGTTGAATTCAAGGCTAGATTTTAAGTATTCTGTTAGCAATTTTTGGAATGCTTCAGAAATTTTGTCGAAAGTTCGGCTGAAGCTTAAAGATGTCATCAGCATAAGTGACTAAGAGATGTTGAGGCCCAAGGACTGAGGCAAAGGATATTGAAAGAACACAATCATTGAAATAACAAGGTGCACCTTGAGTTGTTCAATCCAGCGGTCATGCCATTCCATCCTTCTTATGAGAGATTCTTAGCAGGACTAGTAGAGTAGCATACATATCCCTTTGATATCTGATAATAGCCAGATTTAATCCTCTTTTAGCAGCCCTTAAGAGCATGAGGGAGTGGATCAGGGAGATGAAGGGGCGGCGAACATCATGACTCCAAGGCAAGTGATCTACCTGTAAAGGAAGCATTAAGCAGAGCATTACCATGTTACCGCACGTCCACTACCGTTTACAAGCCAAATGGATGTGGAGGTGTGTAACATTTTTTTCAAGTTCGTTTATGAACAATAGTTCAAGCTTGCAGCCAGTTATGCAAGCTTTGTGAACTTTATGAGAAATAGTTCACAAAGCTTGCATAAACTGGCTGCAAGCTTGAACTATTGTTCATAAACGAACTTGAAAAAAATGTTACACACCTCCACATCCATTTGGCTTGTAAACGGTAGTGGACGTGCGGTAACATGGTAATGCTCTGCTTAATGCTTCCTTTACAGGTAGATCACTTGCCTTGGAGTCATGATGTTCGCCGCCCCTTCATCTCCCTGATCCACTCCCTCATGCTCTTAAGGGCTGCTAAAAGAGGATTAAATCTGGCTATTATCAGATATCAAAGGGATATGTATGCTACTCTACTAGTCCTGCTAAGAATCTCTCATAAGAAGGATGGAATGGCATGACCGCTGGATTGAACAACTCAAGGTGCACCTTGTTATTTCAATGATTGTGTTCTTTCAATATCCTTTGCCTCAGTCCTTGGGCCTCAACATCCTCTTAGTCACTTATGCTGATGACATCTTTAAGCTTCAGCCAAACTTTCGACAAAATTTCTGAAGCATTCCAAAAATTGCTAACAGAATACTTAAAATCTAGCCTTGAATTCAACGCCGAAAAATCCGAAATAGTCTTTGAACTAAGAAGGCCCACTTCTTGACGATATTTTACTCGGAGATCAAAAGCTCCATACATCTCTCCAAATTCAAGTTCATCTCGAAATTCAATTATAAAATCACTATAACAAAGTACACCACTAAAACCAGAACACAACTCACACCACATATCACCTTCACACGCTTCCATAATCTCTGCTAAGTTTCCTTTTGATCGCTATTTTATGTCAGTTGTTGTAGACACGGTTGCTTTCCCCACATTCTGTACATTGCACCCTTATGGAAGATTCTTAAACACGCTGACAAACTGAAAATATGCTCCACTTTCTTCCGTTTTGCAAATACCTTCTAAGATTTCCAATTTGGACACGCAGTTCAAAGCTCATCAATTGTCTTCATATAGTACCCTACTAGTATCCTATTATAGCTGTTGCTAAACTTATAGAAAAACACAACCAACAGATTTCAAACGATGCTTGGAAACAACTCACATAGTCATAACTTTTTCACTTCTTTTTTTGCCAAGTGCCTGTGTTCTTCTTTATATTTGTGTTTTTTTCTTAATTGTCCTTCGCCCCAGAATGTATAGTGCTTTTTTTCGTAGTGCTCCGTCATTTATATGTATAATATAAAACAAACACATTATATATATATATATAATGTACGTATGTTTAAAGTAATTTTTTTTACAGGATTATTCTAGTGGAGCAATGTTAAGCAGAGAAATCAAGAGGATTTTAATTCAGAAATTAACGCCCATCGTTTTAGACCATCAAACCAGAAAAGAACGTATCACAGAGGACATCATTAGGAGGTTTATGACTCCTAGACAACTTGAATTTGATTTTTGAATTAGAAAATTTTGTTATTTTATTTATGTCAAATTTTGTGTTCTTTTTTATCCTGCCAATACACCAACTTCAAAGGGATATGTATTTTTAGCACATTATGGTACACACCCCTATAGACTGTATCAAGGAAACGAGCCACGAAACTCGTCAAACAGCTATTTGTAAGCGATAAATGATTGCAAAGCGTGGTTTCGCAATGAGTTAACAAAATTTAAACGATTACATTTTGGGGTTTAGGGGGGGGGAAAGGTACCTAGGTTAGGTATTTAATATATGCTATGCCTTACCAAACCACCCCCCCCCCCTAATGTGCAAATATATAGCCCAAATTTGTTTCTAAACTATTATATATTCATCCTATTTTATTACATTTCATTAGCATTAACCACACTTGACCTCTTTCGTGTGTACCATATAATGCACAAGTACCATAAAAACAAATGGACTTTTAGCTGGTACTCACTATTGAAATTTCAAGTCCTTGAAAGTCCATTATCCTTCTTATCCTTTTCTTTTTTTTTGTTGGCAAAAGGGTGACTTGAGTTTCTAAGCATAACAAATACTAAGCAAATGCTTTGCGTTTAAAAGAAGAAAAAAAACAATTAAGCATTGAACATATTGGTTCTTCCCAGCACTACTTTTGGCCTTTTGAAATACAAGACTCCATAAGCATTAAAAGCCTTTGCTTCGAAAAAAAAGCATCAGAAATTCTTAGATTCATCTTTATCTTTTTTTAAACTGTCGTGCTAGAGGGATCCTGGTAAAAAAAAAAAAAAAAAAATAAATAAAAAAAAAAAAATCAGATGCTTGCTCTGAGAAACCTCCATGTCCTCTTTATATCCTCGCTGTGCCACCACTAATGCAGATTTATATACAAAAACCTAAAAAGCAGTCATAATTTACTTACTTATTCATATAAATGTGAAGATATTTAATGTGTCGGATTGTTATTTTTATTAGTTTTTTCTTGTTTAAGGATTATAGTTTTTAATGATTAGTGCTATTATTGATGAATGAAACAATATGATAATTTAAAAAGGACTTGAATCATTTTTATAATTTTACAGTTCAAAGCGGTACGTCTATTGTTTATTTTATATATAATTTGATTTTATCAAATAAAAGAAGATAAATACAATTTCGATCCAGCATTATCCTCTCGATCGAATCATGTGCAAAAACATAATCTATTTTTGTTAGATTAATACTATGCATCTATCTTACATTTTCTTACCGCATTGTTTCTTTAGGTTAAGAGTAAAAATAAAAAGTGTACTTAGAGTTTGCTAAGTCCTAGTAAAAGTTCGTTTACTATTTTATAACACTAGATTTTTCGTATTTAAACAATTTTCTGATAATTTACTTGAAAAAATTCATTTAAATATAAAAGAAAAAAATATGAAAGCATATTCCAATTACCTTCATATAAACTTATACAGTAATCAGTTAAAAGCCTCAATCAACAACCGGGCTTATGATAATAAAGTCATAGAAAAACCACACACTCGCTTACAGAAGTAATGAGCTAGCACATCGAGAGAAATGATCACCAAGAGCCGGCGGTTTCGGGAACTATAATTCTAAGACTTGGAAAATAAGCATGCAATCGAAATTCAGTCGCATTAGTGACAAAGAGAATACTAGAGAGGAATTTAAAATGTCAGAATCTGAAGATGAAGTGTCACAGACATATGTATAGTCCCAGAGCATGTCGTCACCAGCCAGAAAGTAAAAGAAAGCGAATGCTCAAAAACAAACTAAGTCTACAAAACCTCAAGGGAATCCCCAGGCCAAACCACAAGCACAATACACGGAAATGATCACCAAAGATGTCGTCTATCAAAAAGGCTCCCGCCAGGAAAGTGGCATATAAACAGACAGTAGCCAAGACCTCATAGAAAAATTAATTTACATAAGATGGTATAATACCAATCATACCACCCCGCCATGGTCATGTATATGACCTATCCCACTCGAAGCTCGAAACTTTCTGTTCAGTAATTCAAAATTAGAATAATTTTAATGTTATCGGTATAATACTTCATGTTATCGCTAATTATTATTATACTCTCGCATAAATAACGTTAGATAATAATTAATTTAGAAAAATATGTCTATTACCGAATAAAAAACACCATCCTCCTTAATAATTTATTTGGTATTATCTGAATGTTGAAGCTTTTAAACCGTTTTGCAACTCTTATCCTCCAAAACATAAAACGACGCATAAAGCTGGTTTGAGCAGCGCCTTCAAATCTTGTAGGATCAGGCTTTATTTTTTTTTTTATACAAGATATAATCAGCTTCGTGCTAGTAGATTGAGGAAACAAGTTTATTTTTTAATATAATTTTACTTGTAAAAATAGATTAAAAAATCACAATAATTACAAAATGCGAACAGCACCCGGTGTTCCCAGGCGATAACCCATCCAGGTATTGACCGGGCCCGACGTTGTGTGACTTCAGGAGAGGCCCTTGATTTGTTGATAAAAAGAATTACGGAACTGAAAATACATTGAATACTTATTACAAATTTTCACTAGGGACATTAAAACCTCACATTCTACTCCTGTTGTTGAATCTTCGATTAAATGATAATTTTCTTCTTCTTTTTTTTTTTTTTTTTTTAATTGCTCAGATATACAGCAGATATGCCTTTTTGATAAACAGGGTGCACTTAGTATCTTCAGATTTAATTTAATATGCCCTTCAATATTCCCTCAGGCCAAAAAATTCATAGGTCAAAAATAAGCTAAAAACATAAGGCACCATACAGCTTAAGAAATGTGGCTTTCTGTTCAAGGTGTAATTGTCTTTGGCAACCAACGGACTGTATTTTTGTATTTTTACGGATGAAAAGCGTTGTCAGATTCAGCTAATTAGTCTTGCTTATTCATTTTTACGATTCAATGTGCCCTCTAATAACTTCACAATTTCAAAACAACCCAAAGAAACGTATTAGAAAATCCCGGTTTTCAGGTACAAATAAAGCTAAGATGCGGGGATAGGAATAAGTAAGAGGGGTCCAGGGGGCAAAATATGTTTTATCATAATGCATTTTTTCTTTTGATTGATACCAAACACTAGGTTCAAAATATTATTTTTTAAATGCTTTTTATCTTCTAATAAATAGGCCGCTTCTAGATGGTGATATAGTTCTCGTGAATCGGCAGCCAAGTTTGCACAAAGCTTCAATGATGGCACATCGAGTTTGAATTATCCATGATTCGAACTATACACTTCGACTTCATGTTGGTGCCTGTAAGCCGTATAATGCTGATTTTGATGGAGATGAGATGAATATACATGTGCCGCAAACACTTTCGGCTCAAAATGAAGCTCGAATATTAGGTAAGTCCCGTTTTGAAGGTTTTATATTCTTTTTTTCTTACAGTCAAATGGGATGCGTATAAACGTGTTAAAAAAAAAACTTGCGGCTCAAAATGAAGTTTGAGCTTCCTTCTAAAGGCCGTGACTCTTTTTTTCTTATAGTAAAGTGTGATGAGTATATATGTGCTGCAAGCACTTTTGGCTCAAAATGAAGCACGATATTCATCTGGATGATTTTGGGAAATATTTGGGTCCAACCCATTTTATAATTGTTGTAAAACTAGGAATTTTTCGGAGGATATTGTTTGAGGCTCGGAGTGTTCAACGGACATTTTTTTTCCGCCTTTTGCGGGACCACAAGTGTCAAATTCCTTTTTTGAACTGACCGATATTGCGAAAGGGAAGAAATTGCTGTGGGAAAAGCTGTTGATTTCGGAGGCTTGTCCTAAACGTACTGGACCAAATGCTCCAATGAATCACCTGAAGGACATGCTAGAACTGATACAGAGAATGAAAACTGGGTCCAATCCTATCCTGCTCGTTTTTGTGATACATTCCCCCCCCACAGAGGTTCTTGGGGCACTTCTATCCGGGTTATTAGCGAATATTTATGTAGAACACCTTGCAAATTGCCTTAAATTCATATTTTTTTAAAACATGTCTATTGGGGGCGTTGCATGGATGATGTAATATCGCTCTGGAATTATGGGGGAAACGAACTCAGGGGTTTTCTATATCACCTTAATACAAATGACCGAAATCTACAGTTTAGCTTAGAAATTGAAATTTCAAATAAACTACGGTTCCTGGATGTATTAATTATTCGTAGCATTGACGAACTGGATTTTACAATTTACAGAAAACCCACATAAAACGACAGATATCTACATTTTAAATACAATCACCCCCCACAAGCTAAAAGAGCTGTTGTTACCTCTCTTGTCGATTGTACCCTAACATTTGCCCTGAATCTTGCATCACAGATGAACTAAAGTTTATTAGAGACATACTTTTTGGAAACGGTTATCCTATTGTCTTTATTAGTAACTAATTTAAAAAAAAATTCCCACAAAATAAATTTTTCAATAAGAAGCAAAGAACTCCATTAACCCAAAAATGAATAAAAATAGAATCAAATAATCTACCAAGCCACAAATCAGTATCAATAAATAATTGAAACCCAAAACAAACAGAAATTAAAATAAATAACAGTCAAACTCAAAACGAGCAGAAATTAGTATGAGTAGGGTTTTAAACCCCTCAGCTTTCTAAAAGCCAGAATATAATTTGAACTTTAATAAAAAATTCAAATGAAATTACTGAAAAAACGTGCATTGTCAGTTTCATATACATATACTGACATTTATTCCTTTAAATCTTAATTAATTTTTGATTTCTTAAAGTTATAAAATGAAAACATTTAAAACGATTTTTTTCATATAGTACAAAAATCTTTGCTAGGTTCATAGACATAATTTCCAGAACTTTCAACTACGTTGAACAAAATGAGCTATCTTAAAATTTTGATTGGATGTGTTTGGGGAAATGGTGGGCGTAAGAGTGGTGGTCGTAATAAGGTGGTCCAATCACTTTCGACTATTAAAAGCCCTTTCAATTTCCAATCGAATGAGCCCTTTTTGAAGTTTTTACGACAACAGTTTCTATAAAAACCTTATATGCCCCCAAGGCATAACTTACAACCCTTGCCCTGAGGGTTGTCATCCTCAAAGACATAATTTCCAGAACTTTCAACAACGTTGAACAAAATGTCTTTCTCAAAATTTTGATGGGAGGTGTTTGAGGAAAAGGTGGGGGTGAGAGGGGGGTTAGTTGTCCTCCAATCACTTTCTACTATAAAGGGTACTAGCCCTTTCAAATCCCAATCGAATGAGCCCTTTTTGAAGTTTCTACGACAACACTTTCTATAAAAACCTTATGTGCCCCCAGGGCATAACTTGCAACCCTTACCCTGAGATCTGTGGAGGGGCTGTCATCCTCAAAGACCTAATTTCCAGAATTCTGAACTACGTTGAACAGAATAGTTATCTCAAAATTTTAATTGGATGTGTCTGGAGAAATGGTGGGTGTGAGAGGGGGGTTAGTTGCCCTCCAATAATTTTCTGCTTTAAAAAAGGGCTATAGCTCTTTCAATATCCAATCGAATGAGCCCTTTTTGAAGTTTCCACGACAACGCTTTCTATAAAAGCCTTATATGCCTCCAGGTCATAAATTACAGCCCTTGCCGTGAAGGCTCTGAGGGGGTTGTCATCTTCGAAGACCTAATTCCCAGAACTTTCAACTACGTTGAACAAAATAAATACCTCAAAATTTTGACTGCATGTTTGGGGAAACGGTAGGCGTGACAGGGGGGTTAGTTGCCCTTCAATCACTTTCAACTATTAAAAAGGGCACTAGCCCTTTTTAATTTCCAATCAAATAAGCCCTATTTAAAGATTTTACGGCAGCACTTTCTATAAAAACCTTATATGCCCCCAGGGCGTAACTTATAACCCTTGCCCTGAGGGCTGTGGGGGGGGGGGTCATCTTCAAAGACCTAATTTACAGAACTTTCAACTGCGTTGAACAAAATGTCTATCTCAAAATTTTGATTGGATGTTTTTGGGGAAATGGTGGGCGTGAGAGAAGGGTTAGTTGCCCTCCAATCACTTTCGACTATTAAAAAGGGCACTAGCCCTTTGAATTTCTAATCGAATGAGGCCTTTTCGAAGTTTCTGCGACAACGCTTTCCATTAGAACCTTATATGCTCCCAGGGCATAACGTACAACCCTTGCCCTGAGGGCTGTGGGTAAGTGTCCTTCTCAAAGACATAATTTCCAGATCTTTCAACTACGTTGAAAAAAATGGTTATCTCAAAATTTTGATTGGATGTTTTTGGGGAAATGGGTGGCGTGAAAGGGGTGTTAGTTGCCTTCCAGTCACTTTCGGCTATTAAAAAAGGCACACGCCCTTCCAATTTCCAATCGAATGAGCCCTTTTCGAAGTAATTACGACAACTCCTATTATACGAAGTGCCCTGGTATAAAATAAATAAACAAAAAAAAAAAAAAAAAAATCATTGTGCCAACATCGTTCTTTGCTTAGGCAGCGCTATTGCGCTGCCTATAACACAATTAGCCGAAGACTGGCAAGGCACTCCCGTAAAATCAAGGGTCTTTTACCATACGAAGGTCATGCAAAGCCCTCAAATATATTTTACCTTCCAGATATTCCAAAAGTCATTAAAAATTGAAAAAAAAAAATTTTATCTAGTATTTACCAATAATCTTAAAATCATGAACTTCCTAAACTCTGGTAAATATACAGCCCCAGTTACTCGCCAAAGAGGGGTTTATCAAATACCATGTGACTACCCATTAAAATTTAGAAAAACGCCTACAACAGCACAAAGATGACATAACTAAGGATTTAAGTCCTAATAGTACAAATATTTCTTTTGACTCTGCTTTAAGCAGTCCTATCTTTGATAATCCAAGCCATAAAATGCTTTTTGGAAAAACTTGCCTTATTAGCTATGATTTAGGCATAAAACAGGTTGTTCGAGAGGGGCAATTGAAATTAGAATCAAAATAATTAGTAATATTTCATTAAATATGGATTTGGGGGAATATTCACTTAATGCCTTATATACAAATTCAATTTAAAATGATTTAACTAATTATATCAAAAACCAGTAGACAATTCCACTCAACTTGTTACGGATAGACCTTCTAGGCTGGCTGCCAAAAAGGCAATATTAGCTTTATGAGCTTGTTTGTAAATCTTTTTCTTATTCAATTTGAATGAATTGTCTTTTTACTTCGCTTGATGTACCAGTCCTGGTTGAACTTCCTTGAAAGTAATGGTAATGGAACTTCCTTGGAAAGTAATTTTTAAAAATTGTATTTTAATGTGAGTTCTTTATATTCATTTTTTCTTCATTTGTTTTGCTGAAGACGGCCCTTGGATATAGGGTCAAAACATTCATTTAAAGTTGCGTTCCACTTATATAAAAATTTATCCTTTTGTTCTACTTGTTGTTTATCTGCAGTATCACAAGAACAGCTAAGGGTATTAAGCTTAAACTTTTTAGGCATGTTGAGGAGAATTTTATTTATTTTCACAAACATTAATTATCTGTTGATTGCAAAAGACAGTTGCACTTTCAAAGAAAAGTAACATTTTCTTATGCTGTATGAACACGGTAAGCTGCAAATTTACGAAAACTATATCACCATCTATAACCGGCCTATTTATCAGAAGAAAAATAGCCAAATACTTATTTTTGCTGATTTTTTACCCACATTTCTTTTCTTTTTTTTTGGCACCCTTTACTATCAAAACCTGCATAACCGCTTATGGAGGCCTTTATCATTAAAAACTGAATTTATATGGTTTACATAGTTAAGTAAGTTTAATACCACTTAACCAGGTCTAAATAATCAGATTTTGACTGTCCTCAGTAATTTAAGATCTTTAAATAGACCAGAAAAAAATTGTCTCTAGGCAACCGACCTTCGTAGTATTTTGTTATCATTTTTTTTACATTACTAAGCCAAAAAACGGCATAAAAGCACTATCTTCAGGTAGAAACTAGCCTTGAACTAGATTAAGACCTTAAATAAGTGATCAGTCAAATCAGGGTGGATCAACACGTAGGCTCATTAATAATTCTCTATAGATACAAAGTATGTTTGTATAATTTTTTTTATTATAGAGGTGACATGAGTAGACTCTTATCACCTCTAATGGGCGACATTAAAACGCTTCGTTAATTTTTTTCGAGTTTTTTATTACTTTTTTGACAATTATACGTATGAGAATAGTTTTTGAAATAAAGCCTTATCTAGCCTAAAAAAAAGCTTCATTGTTCATTGATGTAAAATAACTAACTAAGGAATTTAGACTGCGCCAGGTGTGGACAAACAACAGCCCGCCAGTGCATATTATACTTCCCAAAGGAAAATATCTGATGCATACTGCGATTTGGCGTAAATAGTATCTTTAAGAGCTTTTATTATACTTGGGACTAAGATATTTGAATTTTAAAAGCACTAATATTTGCATTTTGAAACGAATTTCTTTACTGCTCTTAATTTCCACCTGCTGCGACTTGCGTAAAAGCACGATCCAAACAACACGTTATGTTTCTGGGACTAAATTTACCTTATCTTACAGAAGATGAGTTTCTATCCTTTGGGGACACCCTTTGGGGAAACACCACAACTAGTTTTACCTCATTTTATAGAAGCAGAGTTTGATTCAAGCACCTGTTGCTTTTGAACTTCTATTCTTACTATGAAGAAGTATAAGAAGGGTAATTAATAGCTTATACCATATTAACAATTACACAACCAGCTATTCATTTGATTCCTAATCACGTTTTCTCGCATGCTTTGGAAAATGTCAACACAGGCATATTTGCGTTTTGCCGCAATAGGGCTGGCGGGAAATCGTCCGCAATCCACAAAATTATTGCGGTCTTTAGCACAACTTCGCATGTGGGAGCTAGGAGCTAGTTAGTTTCTCTGCTGCGGTTTTATGGGCCATTGCCAGAACCAGCATATACTTAAAAAATGTGCTGAAAAACTTTAATCACCATATAAGTCAACATGCATTTGCGAGCAGCTCATTTGCGTGAAAAAACCTAAAAACAGGCCACTATTGACTGATTGCAATTTGGATGTAGTCATCAGAATCCCAATCAGTAAGCTGGTATTATGGTTCAAAAAATTGCCCAACAGGTTGAAGAGTTTTAATCAGTTATTTTCATTAAGTACAGGTGTACTTTGTTGTCAGGCCTTTGCAATATATTATGAACGTAAAATAAATAATGCAACGTTAAACACAATCATTTATTTATATTTTTTGCAAATTGTAAATAAAATGTATATAATATATGTGGCTTCTATGAGCAACGAATTTGACCAAGTAGCCGTCTGAACAATATTTTTTGAAACTCTGTGCTCCGGTAGCGGTCTGACTTAAAACACAAACTAAAATACAACCTACTACAATACCAAACACCAAAACAACTTACAAAATACGTAAACATCACTACTAAAATTGTAAGAAAAATTAGCTTAAAGGACAAAAACAAAGTGTAACTCCTTTACAGAGTATTCGTCATATTAACCATTGATTTCATAATTTGACAGTTCATTTCATTTGTTTTCCACACGTTGATTTTGACATTTTGTTTTTCATATTTATTTTTAAAAAGTTTTCTCATTATTGACATTCTTTTTTAAGATATATCCTTAAATTTTCATTTTTAAACTTTATTTGGCTTTATTTTATATCCTCTTAGCTTTAACCTATCAAAGCAAATAAACGTGTTCAGTTTCTATAAGATATTTTATGCTTACCTAACAACAACTTGAAGGGCGTTTTAAACAAATGGTTGCTCCACAAAATCAACAGGATTTCTTATTTTCTGTTTTATTGGGTCAACACTTGTTTGAAGCGCTTTTGAAACATTCTTCTTTGAACCGTCTTCAAACTGCACATAGTGCGCATTTCCTAAAATAAAGTAATAGAAATAACATTAAAACTCGTTACAAATTCCAAATTTTTGACCAATTGGAGTGAAGTTATGGAATGAATCGAAAACGATAACATTTTTTTAAAACGAAATCGTGGCGAAAACTGATAAGCTACTAGTCTAACTTACTAATTCCGATTTCGTTCCTTCTCTACTTAGAGGCGCATCGGGCTACAACAGTAGTTCGCCAAAACACAAGTCCTAGTCATTCAACCTCAGCTTATTCATCGAAATCCTCACCTACTTTGCCTCCCTCTCTAGGAGCTTGCCGAGGACCATTTTGGGTCTTCCTAACTTGGAAAAACAGAGGATGTCCATCATCATTTGTCAAAGGCAAGCTTTCCATCTATCACCTCTACTATATGCCCGAAAATATTGATAGTCACTTTCTATTGTCATCAAGAAAGGGGTTATCAACATGCGGTATTTTATGATAAATATGTTGTTCCTCTTTCTCTCAGTTGAATGTATATTCAAAATTGACCTTAGGCAATTACTGTCGAAGGCTTGGAGTCATCTTTTTAACTACGCATCAATGCTACATGTTCTGCAGTCGTATGTAAGGAGGTGAAGGACATTACCGTTTGTGTTTTAAATTCATGAAATATTTATTATTTTTTCAACTATTTCGAAGAAAACTGAAAGCAGAGCCATCCAATGCCGTTTGGCAAAGAATTTTCTGTTGGAATTGGCATCTTGCATAAGAATGCTGCCCTGCTATTTCAATTCTCTTACTTCTTCAATTTCTGCACTGTTGACCAAAAGTCTGTGAGTTATATGAGTAATAACCGCATTGGACATTAACTTAGCTTTATTAGCAGTTATACCAACTCCAACAGCATTTACCATACGTCAAGTTCATTTTCTTTGTGTTGTATGTCTTCTGGGTAGTGGGCGACAAGAGCAATATCATCAGTGCAGTCCTAATCATTGATTTCTTTCTGTGGGCTTAATTGTAGATTGTCCTTAAGATTGCTTCACAAAGAAAACAATCTACCCTTTATAGTGAACAATGAAGGTGAAAAATGGAGCGCTGCCTTACACCTGACTGAACAGAGAACCACTCCGTTTAGTCACCTCCTATCTGTACTGCGTATACAATATAATGCTTTGATTATTTTTACAATCTTGGTCGAAATCCCGAAAGCAACACAACGTTCCTCGTGATTTCATGTGACTCCTAATAATCCTGGTAATTATCATACTAAGTTCAACCTACCAGAAAACGACTGAAACTCCTCTTAGGGTAGCTTAAAAATAACTTCCTGAGAATCAATTCCGGAAGAAACTTGTTCCGTGTGGCAGCTGCACGCTGGAGGAACCCTTCTGATAGATAGACGTGCCTATAAGTTTCCTAATGATGGAAATTGAAGAAAAGTGAGGGAGGGTACGAGCTACTCTCATCAACACATCTCTAGCTGGGATCATAAAAAAAAATACTTTTAGACCAAGGATAAAACACATGCTTGTAGAATATTGAACTAGATACAACCTCAAGACTCCTCTTAAATGATATTATTTCTGTTTCTAACAAAAAAAAGAAAAAAAATGACGCCTCATTATTTTCCTAGTTTCAGTGAGTGATTCTACTACTGTCATTACTACTAACGACTCATTGCAGTGCCAAGCCGACGTAGGCCAATATGGATGTGCAGGCTTTTCTTATAGGCCGTTCAACTTGAAATTTTACGCTTAACTTCCTCCGATGAAGTTCCAATTTCATCTTAATCCTTTCTAATGACATCTTCCCATAACATTCGAGGAAGTTCTACTTTTTATTTCGCTCCAAACAGAATGCCATAAAGCTCGATGTACTATTGCAGCTTATCATAGTAACAAGCTGCTTGAGACCAACACAGCCACGTAAGGCTACCCCTCCTCACCAATCCATTCAAAGCCTAACTATTTAGTCCTTTTAATGAAATTCCAATACCTCTTGAATTTGAATACCTCTTGAATACCTCTTGGATTTTCATGACCTTTTTTAGCCCCATTCACGGACATCCTTCATTTCATTTGACCCCAGTTGGATGGCCAAAAAGCACAAGATTTTACAACCTATCGCTCTCATTTGTGTAACGTGACCTAGTCCTCTTTACCTTTCTTACATTATAGCCCTAGATAGTGCGATCAGATCTTTTTTTTTGCATTGTATGATATACAGTCAGCAAAAAGAGAACCTAAACTATTCTTAGACAATATCAATGGAAAACATCTAACAGACCTTCTTCAGCTTTTCAAAGCGCCCACTTTTCAAAGCAGTAGTTTTCCCAACCGTGACAAAAACACCCCACGTCTCGGCTATTCTACTTTTTTCATCTTCGCTGCATCCACCGTCCTTACTAATAATGCTTCCCAGATAGATTAAGCTGTCCAATGAGACGATCTTCTTGTTACCTAAAATTGCCTTTTCATCCTTATTTTGTATATCATTTGGTCAATCCTCCTTCAATCAATTATTATACAATTAACAGCGCATCGACCGACTTCAAAATTCCCTGTACCATCCACTAACCCCCTTCCCCCAACCTTATATCAGAGCCTGCTCCAATTCAATCCAATCACTTAATTACAAACATATAAACCAAAATCTATATCACTCTAACACTCACTACCCCCACCCTTCTCTGATAATAAACTACTTTCATTGTGCTTGCATTGACTCTTATTAGAAAACGTGATTTTAGGATGATTATATCGGAAGAAAATTTTGGTTTGGAGAGTACCACCTTCGCTGAGGGCGGAGGCTACCTTATACTTCCAACTATCACCCCGAGAGGTTTTTATTCTCCCGCCGTGGTTGTTCCACATTTTGAAAATGAGACTAATAACTAAAAATCGGCATACAGATTATTACAATAATCGTCTTTCCAAGATACAAAGAGTACACTTTCAGTAGGCCTAAGCGTTCTTACACACAGTTCAACAACAACCACGCACAGATAGTGTGAACATCACAAAAACTAAAAAATATTATTATTTGTATTTTATTCTTATCATTAGGAAATACTATATAGTATACTACTCTGAGTTTCTGGAGACAGAAGGGTCACAGACAATGTCGCACCATAGGCACTTGTTTATATTATCTGGCAACTGACCGTGCAGTCCAGAATTTAAAGTGAACTGCTAATACTACTGCTTCTATTATTACTAAAATCTGACAGCAGCATCAAGCCGCATGAGACCTCTCTCACAATCTATTCAGAATCCCCCTCTCTAACCCTTCCAAAAGGTTCCAATTTCTTCAAGTCCTTCCTTACAATCTCCTCCAACCCCGTGGAAAAATAGATGGGAAATAGTTAAGGAATTTGAAGAATTACAATGTTTTGGTACAAATACAGAAACACTTTTTCGGTATTATGTATCCTAAAAGTGTTCAATTTTTAGTATAAACTTTTTAATCCTTTTTATATAAAATGTTTAATTTGTAGTATTTTTAGCATAAATTATTTTAGTATTTTTGCGTAAAAACGTTTCATTTTTGGTTTATTTAGTATGAAATGTTTGCTATCTTTAGTTGGGGTTCAAACCAGAGACCAAATAGTAGTTTCCAAATGCTATTATAAATATTTCCAAACTGTTCAATTACTAAGCGAAAGTTACTTTGTGGATAGCCCCTGTACATGGTCTCTAGTAAACAAAAAATAAATCAAATAAAAATAACAAATATTATTTATTATGATTAGTTTAGCACTGGCGTAAATACTGGGATTACTTACTTGAATCAATTAGCCTTAAAACATCACTATACTTTTGCGGTGTGATAGACACAGAGATTTCAAGCTTTTGGGCAATAGCCCTTGGAATACCAACTTCATCAACGTCTATAAAACTATCAGGAGTGATGACTGACCTGGCACAGTGGTCTACACGCTTACCCAGAATATTTGATCGAATCATACCCTACAAAGTAATACATTTATCACAAATAATAATATTACAAACAGCTATCACAATAACATAATGCCAAAAAGTAACTATCACAAGCAATATAATTGTAACAAATATTTATGAAATATGAAGAAACTCTTTTCATCACGATCATTAATCAGATAGACACTTGGGCTTCTTCTGGTGAAGATGTCATTTCACCTTCTTATTTTCTAGGGCTGTCATTCTTCTTCTTTCTTCTTCTAATTCACAGCAGGCGGGCTATTCAGTTGGTATTTAGCCCTCTTCTTTTTGCTTCACTCTGTGGGCTAGAGCTACTGTCTTGGTTGTCTCTTATTTATTAGATATTCTCAGATATCTTTCAGTAGATCTTTTGACTCAAGAAGATCAAATATAAGATGATAGATATCGATTTCTGTGCTCTGTGTGCAGGTATAGTTGGCTAGGCTCTTGGCTGATAGTGAGATGTTGTGGTGTTTGAAGCATTTTAACAGTTTACAAAGCAATGTATGTTGTGCAACCGTCAGCATATTACATTCAAATAGGCAGAAATACATAATTGACTGATCGGCGATTAAACGTCTCGACGTAGAGACGTCAAAACGTTTACCAAAGATATTAATCAGTATGAACTAATATAACTTGAAATCAGCAATTGGTAACTGCGTACCCTATCATCATTGGCACCTTCAAGGATCTAAGGAGTTAGCGCTTGTCCCTATTTGGAGGAAAAAAAAGAGAAATGGCAGAAATTTGTAATATTTGGCAAAGAGGGAGAGGGCAACACTTTTTGGGGCTTTTTTGCCAAAAAACATTTTTGAGAAAAAAAATTTATTTAAACCCCTTGCCCCAATCCCCCTAAGAAAATCTTAGGGGTTTATTGTAGGGATAACCTTTGACGAATTATCATTGATACTGTGAAGTCAATATTCAATTTGAATTATCCGTAGTCCATGTCAATTTTAGCCCCACTACGCAGAGTAATTTTGGCATTAAATTTTGCTAAGTGGTAATTATTTCAGAAACCAAAAAAAAAAAAAAAAAAAAAAAACAACAAATTTTACGTGTTTAAAAACCAATATATTTTAATTTCCAGCACCTTAGCCCTTTGATTTAGGGAGTTAGAGCCCTTCCTTTTTCGTTTTGAGTGTATACTAATACATTTTTATCACTACCAACGAATTTGATAAGCTATAGTTATCCCTGCTAAAAAAAAAAAGAAAATGTAATATATATATATATATATATATATATATATATATATATATATATATATATATATATATATATATATATATATATATATATATATATATATATATATATAATTATTTATATATATATATAATCACGTAGAGGAACATAAAAAATCTTAATATTTTGGAAGAAACAACAAAGCTTCTTACCCCCCCCCTTCTGCATTCGTGCCTGACATTAAATGTCCAACAAACTTAAAATGTCAAAAAGAATATGAATTTTGGGACAATAATAAGAACACAAAATTATTAATTATTAAAAACAATTGCCTCAAACAAGAAAATTTATAATGATTTTTAGAATTAAATGACCAGATTAATTGAATCTACTAGAATCACAAACTAGCAGCAATAGTAAATAGAAGCCAAATACTAAAAGAATGGAAACATCGACAAACAACTGGTGATAAAAAAAAATTCAACGACATCCAAGGCCTTCGTTTAAACAGCAGCAATATCGCCACTGTACATCATTTGATTGAGTTAAAGTACGATAAAGTAGTACGTAGGCTACTCTCGTGTTCAGTTGAGATTTTAATCTTATTTTTTAACGAAGATAAAGACATTTGAGCATCAAACATCCAATTTCCAGATTCACACAAACCACCTTAGCTGTAGGAGTGGTAGCTCATGCTCAGGTCGTGGTTCTCAAAAATCTAGCGGCCAAGACTGGCGTCAGGGAATAATCGATCAAGTAAATCAAATTCTCGTAAAAATCGAATGGAAAAAGAAAGGTAAGCAGATGAGAGAAATCACAAGGCTCGTATAGAAACCCTTACTCGGGCAAGTAAAGCTCATATTTCCGAGATGGATACTTTATAACAAGCAACAGGGACAGACAATTCGGTTGTATCTGTGGGACTCTGCTTCCTCATCCTAGCTTCGAGCCTGACAACTTGAGGTGGCGATTGAGCAATATTGTTTCAGGGAGACCCCGAGTGTGAATTTTTCTTTGAAACGAAATCTGTAGGTTTGAAGAAAATAGCGTACAAGGAGTAACTGGTATAGGTTACATTTCACACAGGAGCGGAGTGTAAGCCTCAGTATTACTGTGGCCTCTCCCAAGCCCATACAATAAATTTTCAATGTGATCCAGTCAAGACTAGTCGATCAGATAAATCGTATTATATATGGGTCCAACATTAGCGATCCCTTCACATTACATAAATTCAGTCACGCATAACAAGAAGTCAAATTTGGAGAGACACTTTACAGCTAAACACCCGTCATTTAGCACTAAATATCCTCTCGGTGATGCAAGGAAGAAAGCAGTTGAGGAACTTCAGAAGAACCAAGAGACATCAGCTTCTGTATTTAAGAACTGGATGCAATCTTCCAGCAGTTAATATGGCAAATTTTGTTATCAGTCAAGAGATTGCTAAGAGAGGGAAACCATACACAGACGGTGAATACATAAAAAGTTGTTTTATAAATGCATCTGAAGAGCTATTTCGGGGTTTTAACAATAAAGCAGATATTCTAAAAAAAATTATTGAGCTACCATTGTCTGCCAAAACAATGAAAGATAGAACAATTAAAATGTCTTCGAATATAACCATCCAGCTAATCGAAGATCTGAAATTGATTTCGGCTTTATCAATAGCAGTTGACGAGTCTTGTGACATAAATGACACAGCGCAAGTTTCGCTTTTTGTAAGATTTATTTCTCATACTGGTCCCAAAGAAGAACTTCTAGGATTATTGCCACTCAAAGATCGGATACGTGGAGACGATATCGCAAATGCTGTAGTTGAGTGTATGGATAAACATCATACTCCTCTCGATAAAATTCTGTCGATTTCAACAGACAGGGCCAAAAGTATGACCGGCCTAAGAAAAGGGTGTCTTGCTATTTTGAAAGAAAAAATTAATCACGAGATACTTGCTTACCATTGCATCATTCATCAAGAAGTGCTTTGTGCACAGACATTTCCAGAAGAAATTCATAAAGTTATGGAATTGGTGATTACTATAATTAACTCCATTTTGGCTAAAGCTCTTAATCATCGTCAGTTCAAGGAATTTTTAGTTGAAATGGAGAGTGAGTACGCTGATCTTGTGCTTTATAACAAGGTACGTTGGTTATCAAGAGGAAACGTTTTAAAACGTTTTGCATCACTATTACCAGAAATCAAATCATTTCTTCTTGAGAAGGGTGTTCAACTCAGAACTAACGGACGATCAGTGGTTACAAAACTTTTATTTCATGATAGACGTTACGTCTCATCTAAACCAGCTTAATCATAAACTACAAGGGAAAGGAAATACTATTTTTTCGATGTTAGAAGAAGTCACTTCATACGAAAATAAATTCTCTTTTTGCTCAAGATTTTGAAAGGGAAACTCTGTTTCACTTTCCGAGCCTGTTGAAGCATCGCCAAAAAAATAATTCCTCTATTGACAAACACTACTTCAAAACCACCATTTTAAAAATGAGAGAAGCATTTCTCAGCAGGTTTCAGGAATTTAAAAACAGCAAAGCGACCTTAGCATTCACCAAAAACCCCCTTAAAGCTACGATAACAGATTTAAATTTTTCTCCTTTTGGCATCGACATTAGTAACTTCGAAATACAATTGCTGGATTTAAAAAACAAGGAAATATGGAGCTCTAAATTTGAACGTCTTTGTGTTGATTTGGAAATACAACCGAACACAAACCTAACATACTCAAACTTTCCAAGGAGATGCAAGGACATTGTTCGCATTAAGTGTTTGTCAGTGATTCTCATAATTAAATTTATGGATATCTTACTTTAATTCATTTTTTAATCAATAAATATAATCTTTATTAATTTGAAATCAAGTTTCATTCAGTGTACCCGTAATTTAATGAAGGTCTAAAATCATAATAAGGGTTTACTACATTAATAAACCGATCTGGCTCTCTAAGTTTTTTTTAATCCTGGCAATGTACATATATGGCTCTTTGGCGAAAGAGTTTGCCGACCACTGGTCTAAAAGAAGAAAAAAAAAATTAAAATCACTGTCTTTTACAATCCTAGTCATCGGGCATAGTTAAAGGGTCTTCAGTTAAGATAAGATATATTCAAGACAAAACGCGAAAATCACTCACTAAAAAAAAATTACTAATCACCACAAAGACTCCATGGCCTGTAAAAGAAGGAGATCGTAAAACAAAACTTTTAAATACATAGTGTTTTAAATACCATTTAAATAATTCAAAAAAGACACATAAAAGACATAAATTCATTTACACACTTACAACCATATTCTTCTACAACCAACTGAGCGCGAAAAACCCGTAGTGAAAAAACCTAGTAAAAAACCGCACGAATAAATTGCTAGACCGCTTAGTTCTGCAAGATACCAGCACCAATTTGTCCTTCTTCCTGGAATCAACTACTGTGTTGGTGGTAAGGATTAGAAGATGTCAATAGTTGAGACGAGCAAAAACCATTGAACTTAAACACATTACAACGCTGTCATAGGCCTAAAGCCCTGTCTTCATTATGCCTTTTTCAGGCGAAGTCAGCCGAGAAAAAATAGCTTCGGGATCATCGCAAAAAAGAATTTTCTGAAAAAGGCCACTTTAAATTCGCCTGATTTATCTTTATAAATCTTAAAAAGTACTAATGGAGACTGGGGCAGCCTGAAAAAGTAAAAAAAAAATGGGCGACTTTGCCTGAAAAAGTCATAGTGAAGACACAGCCTAAATATGCCACCAATGACCTATTTATAAATCCCAACTGATTCATTGATGACTGTAGATGACGCGACAAATACAGATAGCAGACCTACGCATTGAAAAAAAATTTGGTTTTTAAAATAGCGCGTTTTCAGCTACAACTAGCAGGAGTAATGCGCTAAATAAAGTCATAAGATCAAGTCTGTGCAATGCCAGGGCAATAAACTGGAAGACTAATGCTAGCAAGCTAAATTAGTAAGTGCAATTCAGTGCTAATGCAGCGCCATTCATGCTTGTTACTTGGCTCCAGGCTCATATTCCCCAGTCTTTTCTTAAGAAAGAAAACAAAGGACGTCCACTTACACTTTCAGTAGTTCACCAAGGTTTGACTTACGCCCTCTCCCACTTCGGTAAGGTAATTTTTATTTCCAAAAATAAATCATAAGCTCTAATAGAGCCAAATTCGCTCCTTATGAAAAGGAAAAAAAAAGAAACCCTGAAAAAATAACTGAAAGGACAAACAAACCTTAAATTCTAATTAAGAACAATATCTATCACACATAAATATACGAATTTAAAGAAGTTGGTAAAAATCAGATAGCAGCTTAGTCCCAGTGCCCTCAAAAATTGGCAAGGCACATGTGTACTCTTCACGAACCATAACTGGATGCAGAACTTATAATCAATTAGAACTTCACCTAGGACACTAAAAAGCATGTGTATGGTAAAAATCTAGGAGAATTTTACCTTCCCATTTAATAATATATTCCCTCATAGCCATTGCTATGTTCCTTGGGACAAAATCCAAATAATTATCTGCATAAAAAGGAATAAGACACAACCCTGACTAACACACGAAATTGATCGAAAACACAAATTATTGGAAATTATGAAAAACATGCCACAACTGAGGAGGGGGGCATAGGCATTTACACTCCAGGCTTTTCTATTTTTTAGTACATCGTAGTAACTCGCTAATCCCCATATAGCTTCCACTCTGTCACTTAGGTGCATACAGAATGGAGGGCTAATTAGAACCAGCCAGCCACCACCTACATATTACAATTTTTGGGGTTTCTCGTGTTTTTCTCGTACATTTGACATAATTTGCCTATTTTCGGTAGGTTCATAAGAATGTTGTCTTTCCACGGAGGCAAATTTTCCATTCGCTCTCCCGTACGGGTACCCTTCTTCATGAAAAGTTTGTATTCAAAAAGTCATAATTTTAAGACAACTTGTGAGATAATATTTTTCACTCGGAATAGTGAATATTATTCACCCAGAATAATCCTGTCTAATATTTTCTCGGTTCTAGTTTTTTGGTTTTTACCTTTCACTTTTTTTTGCTGTTGAAAAGCTCATTCTTACATTCGTAAGAATTACGTTCATATACCCAGAAATTACGTGTCTAACGGTCATTGGTGGTTTAATATTTTGTTACAATATTGTATTGTATGTACAAGCTGTGTGAATAAATAGGGGGGGGGGGGCAGTTGCCTCCATAAAATCTGGAAAATTTTCTAATTTTTTAAGTAAACCTAAAAATGATAATTGGGATGAAATTGGTTTATGGGTTACCAGGTTATTTTTTTTTTTTTTTTTTTTTTTTTTTTTTACAAAACATAAAATTGGGCTAGGTTAAGACGTACATTTTAAATAAATATTTTATTAAGTTAACGTCTATACGCAAAAAATTACGATAACGTTAGTTTTGTTTGAAGTTTGATAGGGTAAGGTAAGTGTACAAAAATAGATAGGTGCCACACATACCGGGCGCCGAAAAACCACCACCACCAGGAGAGCGCTGAAGCAGGACTGCCAACTTAATTTTATGTTTGTTTGATTTCTCTATATTGTTTATTATGCATTGTGTAATGTTTCTGAAATTAGCCGAATAGCGTCCTTGCTAAATAGTAGCTTTTCTTCGTTATCGCTTGAAGAAAAATGTGCCATTGAAGACTTGGGGCACGTTTTGGTTTGTATTTTCACAATTTTTCCGGGGAAGGGCCCAAAAACCCTCCTTTCCTTATAAGGGTATCCCACGCTCCCATGATATGGACATCTCCTCCCCCCTAATCGAAACGCTGAAATTACGCCTATGAGGAGGGGATCTGCATTGGGCCCTCCATAAACGTAACTTTAATACTTACTTTTGCCAATATTCAGCAAAATTTTATGCGGGGTTAGCTTTGGTTTTCGCACACCCTTAAAGAGTTCATGGCACATTCGACAGTATCTTCCAGTCAATTGGTTTCTAATGATTCTTTCATTTTCTGATTTGTCAAACGCTGTTCTTCCTTCCAGGTGTTTCAGAGTAAATAAGACCTTCTCGGAATCTTTAATTCCGTGACCATTTGGACAGAGTAGAATTAATAGCTTTTTGGCATCATCCATAAAAGGCCCTTTTTAAACAGGCTCGGGGAGCTGGATGTAGCCAGGATGGCCTTCACACTTTCGCTCACAAAGTTTGCAGATCTCACCAGCAATAGCTGAGCCAAGGTGATAGTCATATCGACCATTTTCTATGGGTTTATGGTTTACTGAATCTTGATCAACTAGCTTGGCCATTGTGATCTAAAAAGACAAGGAAAACATTACCTTGACTGCTATTAGTGGCTTTCTGGCTATATATCGATCTTTTTTCCTTTTTACATCTACATTTTTCATATACTTTTTTTTCTTTTAAAGAATCTTGATCAACTAGCTTGGCCATTGTCATCTAAAAAGACAATAAAAACATAAGCTTGGCGGCTATTGGCGATTTTTTTTTACTATAGGCTATATACACCTTTTTTCTTTTTACATAAGACAAGTTACTGTTAGTTCCCAGTTACACACCACAATATGAATCTAAATAAAGTGTATAAAAACAAGGTTTATTTTAAAATGATAGCAATGATTGAAAAGACGACGAGCGTTATTGAACAAATTAACTCTGTGTTTACACCCACATAATCTTAATTTGCATAAGAAAACTACCGAAAATATGATTAAAAAATAGTAATATTCCCTAATGCCACTAGTTTCTAATCGGTAGAAAAAAAGTGTTCCTAGTCTGTAAAAAGAATAATAATTTAGTTTAATAAAAAACACATCTTAAACGAGAAACTTAATTTAATATACAAATGAAATCTTTAACATAAAATTAAATGTCAATATACTTTAAATGCGACAAACTTAATATTAAACTAACTTAAAAAGAACATAATTTACCACAGGTGAAGGTGGAAATGCCACCAATCAAAACCCAAATTTTTTGCAACCACAAAAGTGCTCTTGCATTTGGGCTTAGCTGAAAACAAAAGGTATTAATTCAACTGAAGGTGTTTTTCAGCCAATGGATTTTTTAGGCACATTTGCTAGAACTGCAGCTAGGAATATTAGTGAAAAAGCTTTATGTTTGATAGAAAGGAGAAGGGACTTCTACAAGAATTATCTGAGTGATAGATCGTATGAAAACAAAAGAAATGTAAAGAAAGTGGAGAAAGCATTCTAATATGAATTAAGGACGTGTGAAGTGGAGGCCATGGATAAAATTGCCGAGGACCTGAAAGATGCAGCTAGACGGCATAATAGTAAACTATTGTACTTGCACGTTAACAAATTGAGAGGGAGTCGTCTATGCGGACTTGGCGCAGTTAAAGATAAGAATGGGGTCGCAATTAGTGATAAGGAAAAACTATAGCGAGATGGGCCGAACATTTTGAGAACTTGCTTAACCGAGATAGAGTCGCAGGAAAAAATATAGAGGAAAATGAAAAAGTTTGTGATACCTTGGATGTGAAGGAAGATTTTTTTTGTGAGGAGGAATTAGCGACAGTACTAAAAGAATTAAAAAATAATAAGGCTCCACGTGCTGATAGGGTAGTAAATGAGTTTCTTAAATATTGTGGCTCTGAGGTTAGAAATAAGTTATTGAAGATTATGAATATGATTTTTGAAAAAGGGGAAGTACCTAAAGATTTTAGGAAAACCTTAATTAAGCCACTTTATAAGTGGTAATTATCGAGGCATTAGTTTGGTCTCTGTAGGTAGCAAATTACTTAGTAATATGATACTTTTTAGACTGAGAGATGCCGTAGACAAAGTTTTAAGAGAAGAGCAGTGCGGTTCTAGAAAAGGTAGAGGATGTGTTGACCAAATTTTCACTCTTAGGCTAATAATTGAGAAGTGCCTGAGTTTTCAAACACCTTTGGTCCTCAATTTTATAGATTATGAGCAAGCGTTCGATTCTGTTGATAGAAGAGTTTTAGTGAAGGCTTTATCCATGTATGATATACCAGAAAAATACATTAAAAGTATTAGTGCTATGTACAAGAATAACAGTGCTGCGGTTAACGTATGAAATGAGGTTAGCAGCTAGTTTTGTACTAACTCAGGAGTTAAGTAGGGTAGTGTTCAATCCACTTTAACATGGATCATTTTGATGGATTTTGTCTTAAGCAGGATAGGAAAGGCAATGGGAGACCACAGAATCAAATGGGGAGGAAAAACTCTCATGGACTTAGATTATGCTGATAATTTAAGCATCCTAGATGAAAGTGTGAGCAAAATGAATGAATTTTTTGAGGTTTTACGAGTTCAGGGTTCTAGAATAGGTTTGAAAATAAATGTTAAGAAGACTAAGTCACTAAGGCTAGGAATAAGTGAAGATCAAAAGGTGACGTTGGGTAATGAAAAGATTGATCAGGTGGGCAGCTTCACTTACCTTGGTAGTATTATTAGTAAAGATGGTGGGAGCAGTGAAGATGTTAAAAATAGAATAGCCAAGGCTCAGGGTGTTTTTTCACAGTTAAAAAAGTCTGGAAGAATAGGAAGATAAGTCTGCAAACCAAGATTAGAAAATTAGAAGCTACAGTGATGACAGTGGATGACAAATATGGCTCTGAAGCATGGACGCTCTGAAAAGCAGATGAAGATTTTCTAGATGTTTTTCAGAGAAATTGCTTAAGTATTGTTCTGGGTACCCGGTAGACTGACCATATTTCAAACAATAGGATATACGAAAAATGTGGTTCAATACCGCTCTCTAGGGCTATAATGAAAGAAAGGTTGAGGTGCCCTTGTGCGGATGAAGGATGACAGATTGCCGAAGATTGTTCTTTTCGGCCAACCATTTAGGGCTAAACGGAAACCAGGTCGTCCCCGTCTGGTGTGGGAGGGGGAAATGGGGAACTTCATGGGCGGGTGTAAAAAGGGAGGCTTTGAATAGAATGGGGTGGAGGAGGAGCGTGCGTAGCTGTGTTGGCCTCAGGCGGCTTGGTGCTGCGGTGAATTGTTAGTAGTAGTAGTAGTAGTATTTGAAAAAAACTTATCAGCCCTTATAAGTGCGAGGTCACTACCCTTCACCCCCCCCCCCAAAGATGAAAATTAAATAAACAGCTTAAATTAAAAGTGTAATTTAGACAACAGATTTTTAATACAATTGAAGCAATGGATTTAAAAGGAAAAAACCACTGATGAGATTTTAGTGCAAATTAAACTTATAAAGCTGAACTGTATAATGTCTTATAACCACACAGTGGTTTTGTCCAAAACAGTCAAAGCATCAAATAACTATGTCTCCTGGGATGATTCGATCCCCACAGCCCCTGGGACAAGGATTGTAAATTATGCCAGTTACACATTGTTTAGATACTGGATTTATTATGGAGAAAAGGGGGAATGTTTGATCTTTGGCGTGACCAAGAAGGCTTAGGGCATTAGGATGAAACTTCCAGGGAATGTTGACATAAATCAAAAGACGCCAAGTGTATCATGGTTGTCCAAATGGCATACATACAATAATTCAGGAACAACTAACAGCATTGAGTTGAAACTTTCAGGGAAATTTGAGGAAGATATTGAACTCAATCAAAAGATTTAAAGTGCATTTAGGTTGTCAAAATGGCATGTATGCAATATCTCAGGGACAGCTTAGAGTATTAAGTTGAAACGTTCAAGGAAAGTTGAGGGGGTGTAAAATACATCAAAAGACACCATATTAACCCCAATTGTCAAAAGATATATGTTCAATATCTCAAGAACAAAAAAGGGTACTATGTCAAAACTTTCAGTATATATTGCTGGGGATTTGAACTGAATGAAAAGACAGTGTGTGCATCCAGATTATGAAAAGGGCATATCTGAAATATATCAGGAAGGACCAAGTGTATTAAGTTGTGCACCTTGGCTGCCAAAGGAGCACATCTCAGGAGCAGCTAATGGTATTAAGTCAACACTTTCAGGGCATGTTGAGGGGGATGTTGAATAAAATCCGAAAACGCTATGTTCATCAAGGTTGTCAAAAGCATGTATCTGCAATATCTCAGCAATGGCTAAGGATATTAAGTTGAAACTTTCATTGAATACTGAGGGGGGTGTTGAACCGATAACTGATATCTCAGAAGTGGCTAAGAGTATGAAGTTGAAAATTTCAGGAAACGCTTGGAAATGCTAAACTGAATGAAATGACAATACCTAACTCCTGGTTGTACAAAAGGTATATGGGAGGGGCTTCCCTGGTGTAGGTAGGCTAGTTAGTGCACAAAAAAATTAGTGACATTGTCGAAAAATAGCTCTAGGGAACAGGAAGAGATAAAACTTTTTTTTTATTTCCTACTTATGAGCTTCGAATCAACTTTTTATACTATACCCGAAATCCAGATGGCTCTGGTGCAGGTTGGAATTGAATGCTTTTGCCATCCAAGGTGAACAAAGCCTCATTTGCAAACAAGGGCAAAACCACAGGTTTATGTGCCATGGTCTGTAAATAAAAATGAGTAAATATAGCCACATAGAAGTTGTTACAACCTATTAAACCATACAAGATGGGTAAGATATTTTTATCCTTAAATTTACTTCTACAAGCCAACATATAACAACTTGCATTTCTTGTCAAAAATAAAAGAAACACAAGAAACATCTGCGAAACATACAAAAACTACTACAATAGAATAACAATATGTATTGGTCAGAAAATTAAAATTCATACAAAAAAGCTGTGAAGCATATAAAATCAATAAAAAGGGATAAAAAGGGAACAATTGCTCATTTAAAAGCATAATAAAAGCATTGATAAAAGTAACGATAAAAATCTCAGTACATTAAATCAAATCAATAGCTGGAAACAAGAAAATTATAAGAAAAGTATATGAAAATAGGAGCAAATTCAAAAAAGGTTTAAGACTTGAGGAGGGAGTCCAAAGAACCATTCCTCAAGGATATGAGCTAGAATGGTATGGTTGAGTAAGCCCTGAAAATGATCTTTATACACCAAATCAAATATATGAAAATAAATACAAGTTATTATTGGAAATGTATTTATTGGAAAATAAAACAAATCCTTTATTAGCTGTCCTATAAGCATGCTAGTGATTTTTTACGTACATAAAATGCGCATAAAAATTCTGTATACACAAAAAGTAAATTCTACCTCATATTAGTACATTCACAGTAAGTTTAGGTTTCATACTAATACATTCAGAACAAAACAAAACAGTCTTATTCAAGTTGGCTTCTAAATGCCTCAAGTTTCAATTCGTGGCTTGTCTGGAGTATATCTGTAAGGGGGTAAGATGGTCATTTCTCCCCAAAAATTGATTAAAAGTATCTCCTTTGAGCAAAACTGAAAAATCATGGCCTGAAAGCACAAATGCCTGTTTCTTGTTCCCTCCTTTCCTAGTAAAAGCACAAGAATCCTATTTTAAATATAGAATCATTTTTTCTTTGGGGGAGAACACAGGTTAGAAGTCATGTATTAGGCAAGGTTGAGTCTTGTTCTTATTTATACTGTTATTTTGACAGAATTAAGCAAAAGAAAACTGCAAATGCTTTTTGAGAATAAGGTATTAAATGGGAAGCTAAAATTATCCTATACTTTGATTATATAGGTGACTTGAGTATCCTGGGTAAAAATTTATTGAAATGAATGGACTTCAGAATATTTAGAGACTTCAAGAGGTGAGAAAAGGTTTGAGATCTGATGTTAAGAAGACTAAGTAGCTTGAATTATGAATTACTGAGGGTGAATGGGTTAAGTATAAACAATAAATTACTAAGTGGATAGCTTTACCTGCATGGGTATGCTTATTAGTTTAAAAATGTGGTAGCAATCATAGTACTAGAAATCATAGTAGGCTAAATTTAATTTAATTTTTAATTAAATTTAATTTTTGTTTGATTGATTGCGCATGTTGTTGTGATTCTTTTTTCTTTTATATATTTCTGTCTTGCTGAGGACGGCCCTTGGACACAGGGCCGAAATATTCATTCAAATTATCTCCACTGTCTTGCAAAATGATTTCCCTATTGTTCTTCGTGCTTTTATTGTTTGTTATGGAAAAGCAGTGTGGTCTTCGTCGCTATTAGTAGCAGCACTTACCTCAGTAGCATATTAGTAGCATCACTTACCTCAGTAGCGTTATTAAAGACATCACTTACCTCAGTAGCGTTATTAGTAAGAACAACGAAGAAGAAGAAGAGTGAATGCAATTTTTTTTTTTTTGTTGTTCCTTTTTTTTTTTTTTTGCAGTTGGGAAAACTTTAGAAGAATAAGATGATAAGTGATAAAATATAAGATGATATGGTCAATATAAGATGATAAGTTTAAACAGATTTTAGACAACAATTTGAGTGTTCATTTAATTATTAAACCAGTAAATGCCTTAATTTTTTATAGTAACTTTGGAAATTTCAATCGAATTGAATTTTGGCTGAATAAAGCTACTTAATTCGAAATTCGCGTTTTATCATTGCGAATGTGGCTTCAAAGATGTAAATTTTGAAGTTTCACCAAACCCGTTCATTCCAAGGATTTCGAGCTCCGAAGAAACCAGAAAAAAGTATTTATTCCCCTGTAATCATCTTAAACATATTGATAACTGAAAACCTTGGTTTTCTAAGAATAATCTTTTGGTTGTTTCAAAATTATCAAGTTTTTATGGCAGCATCAAATTTTCGTCTGTATTGCCACGATGAACCACAAAAAATAAATAATCTTATCATTTATATTTAGTGTTTTATTTTGAATGAGGTGTATTAAGGAAGGAGTTCAATGTCGAGCGGTAAGTTAGTGTTAGCAGGATATATGATGTTGTAGTTGTGTTCCAGTTCGAGTGTAGTGTCTGGTGACTTCGTTTAAAAATTAGAAATTTTCAATTAAAATAAGATAATTAATATAAGAATTTCCAGTATTACTACTACTACTACTATTAACAACTCACCGCAGCACCAAGCCGACTGATGCCAAAATAGCTACGTACGCTCCTCCAATCATCAGCATAATCTAAGTTCAGGAGAGTATTTCGTCCCCATTTCATTCCAGGGTCTCCCATTGCCTTTTCTGTGCTCCTTAAGACGAAGACCATTAGAATGGTCCATGTAAAGCGGGATAGAACACAACCCTACTAATTCCTGATTTAATAGAAAACCAGCTGATAACCTCATTTCCTACCTTAACCACAGAAGTGTTATTCTCGCATATAGCACTAGTCACTTTAATGTATTTGTCTGGTATATAATACAAGGATAAAACCTTTACTAAAGCTCTTCTATCAACAGAATCGAACACTTGCTCATAATCTGTAAAACTGAGGACCAAAGGTGTTTGACAACTCAGGCACTTCTCACTTATTAGCCTCAGGGTGAAAATTTGCTCGACACATCCTTTACCTTTTCTAAAACCGCACTGTTCTTCTCTTATAACTTTAAGTGTCATATTACTAAATAGTTTGCTACCTACAGAGACCAGACTAACGCCTCGATAATTACCACACTCACTCTCACCACCTTTCTTATATAGTGGTTTAATTAAGGTTTTCCTTAAAATCGTTAGGTACTTCCCCTTTTTCATTAATCATATTTGTATTCTTCGGTAACTTATTTCTAACTTTAGAGCCACCATATTCAACCCAATCAGCACCTGAAGCCTTATTATTTCTTAATCCTTTTAGTACTTTTGCTAATTCTTACTCACAAAAAGAATCTTCCTTCACATCCAAGGTATCACAAACTTTTTCATTTTCCTATACATCTTTTCCTGCAAATCTAACTTAGTTTAGAAAATTCTCAAAATGTTCAGCCCATCTCTCTTTAATTCTTTCCTTGTCACTAATTGTGGCCCCATTCCTATCTTTAACTGGGCCAAGCCGGATTGACTACTCCCTCTCGATTTATTAACTTGCCAGTACAATATTTTACTATTATGCCGTCTAGCTGCATCTTCCAGATCCTCGGGCATTTTATCCATGGCCTCCGCTGCACACCTCTTTAGTTCATATTTTAATGCTTTCTCCACTTTCTTTACATTCCTTTTGTTTTGGTATGACCAATCACTCAGATAATTCTTGTATAAGTCCTTTCTCCTTTCCATTAGACATGAAGATTTTTAACTAATATTCTTAGCTGCAGTCCTAGCTTTCTTCCCTACGACACCCTCAGCAACTTCATAAATTATTTTTCTAAAATTATTCCAACCTTCTTTCATATTATCAAATTTTAAACTCTCAACTTTAGTATTCAGCTGTTCCTGGAAAATTCTTCTCAAATTCTCATCCTGAATTCTACTAACATCCTAACTTCCCGGAAGGTATTTATCCTTCCGAAATTTCAGCTTTATATTAACCCTTGACACTACTAGATAGTGACCTTTACTTTTAAAATCAATAACAACACTCCTATATACCCTAGTATCTTACAACGATCCTGCCAATCTTTGGTTTACTATGACATTATCAATAAGGTTTGCTGTCTTATCATCACGTGAATACCATGTTAACTTATGAGCTATTTTATGACCAAATACCGTATTGGTCATAACTAGATTGTTATCTACAAAATTGCAAGTCTGTATCCATTACTGTTTTCTTTTCCTACACCAAATTTATCAAGGCTAGGATACCATCTATCCCTATTTCTATCGACCTGGGTGGTAAAATCTCTTAGTAAAACATCATATTTCTACCTAGAACCCTGTCTATTTGCTCCTGTAACTGTAAGTAAAATGCATCTGAGTCACTAATATATCCGTCAGTCGGTTCTACAGGGGCATTTACCTCTATAACTGATACCCTGAACTTTTTAGTCATAAAATGAGCCATTAGTATTCTATTGTTAATACCTTCCCAGCCTAAACAAGACTTTCAGCCCGAAGATGCCCCTCAAAACATACCAAGCTTAGAACAATTGTCTGTTAATCCAAATCCCGTGCGAATGATGTGTCTTTTACTGAGCTCTAATTTCCTCGAGGGGCGCCACTCCTCAAGTGGGAATAGAGTTGACGGCAAGGTCCCCAGTCTTGCAGGTACCCGAAAGGGTCGAGGCAACCCTTTGCAGAGGCCGTTGTTCATAGATCGGGATCTTACGCCCTGCCGCAGTTGTCCTCCCATAGAGGATCCTCCCGCGATGGTCTTCTGCATCACCATGCAATTTAACCCATTGCTGGGAGGTTTGTAACTCATGGGACTTGTGGACACACCGATGGGCCCTGTTGAGTGTACATTGGAGGAGCCTTCTTCCTCTTTCGCCTGCATTTATGATGCCGGGTGAGGGTGCCCCAGTTTCTATTATGGCCCCCCAGGGACACGGTCTCCCCTTGGTCCGTGCCTCCTATGAAGGTACCCTACATATCTTTAGGGCGTTCCCCTATCACCACCTGGGGACACGCTCAGTGGCCTAGGGGAGACCAGGAGCATAAGTTAAGAAAATAAAGACAAAACAATAAAATGAAAGCAGATTTCTGAAATTATGACATAAATTATGGTAATTAGGCTACAGGTTATAGCAACCACACTAAAGAATTGAAGTTAGTCACAGTGAAATATACCAAAATATGATGAAAATACAATGCTTTAGCAACAAAATTATGGAAACTACAACAGAGAATTATGGAAAGCAGGCTTCCTAGAATGCATCATATTAAATATTTAACCTAATTATCTCTATCGATTAAACATTTAATTAAAATATACTGGCATAGATACCATTATCTCACTCAGGCTAGCTGATTATCTCCAAGTGGACAGAAAATTACAAAACTTTGGTATCAGAGCATTTTGCTTGGCCGCCATGACTAGCGACTTGCACATATCAGTAATATTGTCATCATCCTTTAGAAACGATGCATAGAAGACTGCAAGTTGTAACAATTAAATTTTTCTTGCTTAAATCCCAGAGGGGGAGAGAAAAAGGAAAAAGATGGGTGAAAAACCTCTAAAATATGCTAGAACCAAATGGCACTAAATGACTTTAAAAATCAATTTTTTGAAAAGGACTTCTATATTTCCAGTATTATAGGATTAAATCTTAAATTTCTCTGAAAGTGTTAATTAATCAGCATTTCTGTATTCAAGAATTATTTAAATTTAAAATCTATTCTGTATAAAGTGGGCCTGCATAATTTTGGGGGATTTTTTTTAGGCTAAATGGGCTAGTTTACTTTATGCTGGTGACCCTTATGGGGATAGAATTCTACCCTCTTTACCCAGTTTCCACTATTATAAGTTGCCTATCCTCTTGGAGACAAATAGTCATATAGCAATTCGAGAATTTGTCTCGAAGAGTATGGGAAACTTATAAGAGTGGAAACTGGCACTAGTGAGGAAAAAAGTCCATTAACACCATAGAGCATTTGGAACCTCCCTTTGCGTTTTAAAGTATACGAAAAGACAAGTATGTGGCATTCCTGGGTGAGAAAAAATCTCCAAATGATAAAGGCCTATGGCGTTGATGGTCTTTCGCCACTAGTGCCAGTTTCTACTCTCATAAGTTGTCCATACTCTTGGATCAGGTAGCATAAAAGTTTAAATTCGTCTTTAGAATAGATTAGACATTAGAGGCAGTTAGTTGCAGGTTTGGCAACTTGCACAGTTTTCTTGTGCAGTGCGCTGTTTTTTACCTCATTGGACTCTTTCCTTCAACAGACCGAAATCGCCCCCAATAATGGACATTGTACTCTTTTACGAAATGATGATAAAAAACGTATTACCAAAATAAAAAACAAACTTTAAATTAAAATTATTTGAGTGCAAAAGATACAACAGTTAGCCGGTGTCATCTCTACCTTGCCGTTCCCTAGTTGTCTTTCCAGCATTTCCAACCATTTAAGAATAAGTATATAAAATTCAAATTAACTAGTGAACACATGGAAATTCAAATTTAATAAAAAGTAGTCAAAAACTGTTTGGCGCAACAATTGTTGAAGGTATAATAAAGAATTTGGTTTATTAGCTTCATTATTATTTATGAAATTTCGAGTGGTTATTAATGGGTTTAGCTCACGACACTGTCGTGAGCTAAACTTAAAATGGACAGAAATTGTTATGAATGAATAAATTAAATATAAAAGGAATAATAACTAAAGTTAATCATAAGTTCTACCTTAAAATGAATAAAATCTACAGATAATAGTTGGCCTGCCAACACTTTACATTCCCTAAAAGTTAGATTAGTCTTTGTATGAAAACATGATGTACGTAGGACAAAGCCTGTTTTTATAGAATAAGAAAAGAAAATGGATAATGCCAGATGTTACAGAATTTTTGTCATATTATCAACTTATGTTTTTCAAGTGGACGTTTCCCAACTTGTTTAAAGTTTGCTTGAGGGGACGTTTTAATGACCTTCAGTTTGGGTTTAGGAAAGGTCATAGCACTGAACATACAATTCTGTCACTCACACAGTTTATACATGACACTTTCCATAAAAATGAAATTCCAGCTACTATATTTATCAATATAAGAAAGCATTCATTATTATTTGTCATGCATTTTGCTTTGTACACTGGATGACTCTGGTTTATGCAGACCTGGAAATTCTCTGATTGAATCATATTTAACTGGGTGCAGTCAGTTTGTGGATGGTGGAAATGCTACCTCTTCACAACTTGGTATCACTGGTCAAGCTGGCGTTCCTCAAAGGTCCATACTCGGTCCTCTACTCTTTCTTATTTATGTTAACAACATCAACAGGGCACTGGAAGATCTCAGACTAAACGTCCTATCTGCTGATGATATGGCCTGCACAGTGTGCAGTGGTGATGAAATGTCACTTAAAAAGAATATGTTGGCAGCTTTTGAGAGGATAGACACTTGGTTTAATGCAAATAAATTACCTGTTAATATGTCAAAAACCAAGTACGTGATTTTCTCTTGTATTGGCTAGTCATTACCTGAACTTAGTAGACTACCCATTGATGAATCTACTTATTTAGAGTGTGTATCTACTATGAGATATTTAGGTGTGCTAGTTGATCAGAATAGTATTTGGAAGGAACACATAGCTAAATTACGGATGAAGTTGGGAAGGAATATTGGAATATTTCAGCATTTGAATTTTATTCTACCTTTTCATGCAATGAGATTGGTATATTTTGCCCTAGTCCATTCTTATGTGAGTTATTGTCCCCTGATTTTCCTGAATATGTTTAAAACTTGTACAAAATCACTTCAAAGACAGCAAAATACAGCCCTGCATATCCTAGAAACTTTCATCCCCTCCCCAATTTCCCTATTATCAAAATCACCAATTATAAGTATATATTCTTTCCTTAATATTTTACCTGTAGAATTATTATTATCTTTGCAAGGAATGATGTTTTGTATTAAGTATTTTGCCGAAATTCTATCAAATAATTTTTATGCTATGGAACTAAAACCATTGTGAGCATGATTATGGAACAAGGGTATGTTCCAAGTGTGTTGAACCCCAAGCATGCACTGAAAGATCAAGGTTCTCACTCAGACACTGCATAACCAAACTTTGATTGTGCATGGGTTGGGTCCTAATCTTCGTCTTTCTGTTGTTACACTATGGGGGTAATTAAAAACTCTTTTACTAGCCCTTTGATCATTTCCTTTCTTTATAAATTTAGTTATGGTCATCCTGCTGACTCATTCTCTATGTTGAGTTCCCCTTCATCTTCACTTCACTATTACTTTTTTTGGTGATTTGTTATGGTAATTTCTTCATTTGGTTGCAGGCTTGAGGTGATGCTTGGTAAGTCATACATTTTTTCTTTTTTTATTTATTTATAAAAGAGTGTCATTGTGTGTAATTAGAGTAATATATTATTTTTTTTACCTGTTATTGGTTACCCAGTAATACAAGCTAGACTCTCAGCTGGGCATACCTTTTTTGTAGTTGTATTTAGTTTGTACATAAAAAGGACCTGAACCTGTTCATCAATGATGTTTTTACCACAACCAATCTTTTTACACTGGAAACCTGCATAAATGTTTTGGTTAATATATACAAGATTCTATAGCTGACATAGGGACAAGGTGAACACACTACTTAATTTCTGTTAATGTTTATACTAAACATAACAATTCATTCAAAAAGGCATACATGTGATTGAAAGCTGTGTGATTGAGTGCATATTTTACCAAAATGTTTTTTTAATGTATAATAAAAGAAGGAAACATGACAATCTGATTAATAAAACATCTTGCAGATTATAAACTAAGAATTTCACTGTTTTGGTATTTTGTTTTAGTTTTTAGACATTTCTGGGGCTATATATGGGACAATCAGAAGGGGTGGGGGTGCATTTGTGAACAAATTATTTAATATATTTGGAAAGAGCATTAAGAAGGAATCAAGTAGGCCTAATGTGGTTACCTTATCCTGTAGAAGTTGATTTCAATCTTTTATTATGTCCCAATCACCTATAACATAAAACACACAACAAGCAAAGCAAATCACACGGGGTAACAATAATACTTGCAAAGGGAAGGCATATGCAGGCTAGACAGGTAATACTACATCTCCCTTCTTCTTCATTAAGCTGTCTACAGAGGGGGGGGGGAAATCCAGTCTGAATCACTCATAAATTCATCTTCCTGATGGGTTTTCCTGCCTGTCATAGTGCATTTGATGAGTTCTTGTCAGATGGATGGGATGCATTGGCATTTTGTCATTACTGCAGGAGACAAAGTACTTGGTTTGGAGGCAGAGGTGATCCTATGCTAGGCAATGCCTACCTCCTTTTCTACAGTTCATTTTCCTAATGATTCATCTGGACCTGGATTACTACTCCTTGGGCACTGGGCTGCTGATGTCATTTCTGGTAGTGAGAGACAGGGCCTTGATATATGATCCAGTTTCTTCTTAGCAAGGACCTGGTTGCTGATCTCAAGGTATGACCTTGGATTTCCACTGCATGACACAACTTCTGCTTTCGTCCATTCCCACTTTCTTTCTCTTGTATGAAAACCTTATCCCCTCTGCAAAGTTTTGGCAGTTCTTTTGTCATAATAGGATTATTGTCACACTTGATGTTTTATTTGGTTTTCTGTGAATGCCTTTTAAGTATAAATACTTAATAAAATATATCTAAGTATGATAAAAATATAATACTTTAGAAACAAACCTGGGCTAAATATTTGCATATTAGGGGAGGGGGGGGTAAATACAGAAAGTCTACATCCCTAAGGGGTTAGGTACAATTATTCAGCATATTATGAAGTGAGAATTGTTTTCTGACTTCACACTGTCCAAATACCTTACCCCCACCCCCACTATTGTGCAAATATATAGCCCAAACTATATATTTTCCATATATTCTGTCACTTCTCTTTGTCTTTTCTCACACTAAAGTGAAAGAAACTAGCAAAAGAAACCAGTTTACAGTACATCAATACATAAACAACTTGAGTGGTAGGGGGTATATCATACAAGTACCCAAGAGGGTTATCCATCCTTCCTTGAGTGTAGTTCCTAGTTAAACAAGCTGCAGATCTGATTGCTAACAGGTTAAATTGCCTAGTATTATATGCTTAGCATTAAACCAATTTGAAGAAAAGAGTTATGTAGCCTACAAAAACTCATCAGGTACATATCTGACCATTAGAGGAATGGGGGGCAAATTAGGAGTTTACATTACTGACCTACAAATAAGGTGAACACACTGTTTGATGCCTTCTTTGTATGTTTCTTCTGGATATAATAGTCATTTTGCTTGGAAATCCAATTTAAAGCCCTCCCTAGGCCAGCTAATCCACTCTTTTAACAGCTAAATCATCTAAAAACCTCTATCATACTCTTTTAACAGCTAAATCATTTAAAAACATCTATCATACCACCTAGAAAGTGGATTGTTTCACCATCAGATACATCTTCTTAACAAGCATGTGATTAGCTTGAATATCTTGACCATATACAACAATCACAATTTCAAATATACTAATAGACAACAGTGGAGCCTAATTTTGGCCACACATTTAAAGCTTGAACCTAATCTTAGAAAATGTTGTCAAATCTTTGACACAGGATCTTAAAATTAAAACAATATATCTACAGACACAGTCAATCTTGGATATATTTAATCAAAGACAAGTATTGTGAAAAGGGATAATTGTATTTAAATAGGCTTGGATGTAGAGGTAACTCTCATCTAAATTCAAACATTTAGAAACCAGATGTTTTCCAAGATTTTAGTAAGCCAATCCCAACTAATCTAGTCCTAACCACCAGTTAATCACAACTATCTAACCCTATACAAATAATGTCCAATATTAGGAGCCTGGTGCCTATGCATTAAAAAGATACTTTTTAATCAGAAAGTAAATATTTTGCTGTTCATATTATTGACTTACAAATAAAGTGAACATACCACTAGACACCATCTTTTATGCTCTTTCTGATTATAATAATTGCTTTTCTTGCAAGTTCAATTTTAAGCCCTTTTAGGACTTTTGAAAATAATAACATTCTATATTTCTAGGATATAGGCCTAAAAGTGGGTTACAACATGTGTTTCAAACTTACTATTTTATGGTAAATCCATTTTGTAAACGCTGTATAATTCACAAACATTAGTTTGTCAAGATTAAGTTGAAAAAAAAATTCAAAACTAATCCGCCATGCTTTCTTCTTATTCTATTAGGCTATTTAAAAGCTGTTGTTTCACTTATATGCCAAAAAAGGTTGTCTATTCTGTTGACAGTAGTTTTATTTATTAAACTTGATGAAACTAATTGAAGATCAATAATTGAATAACTCCCACTTCTTTTGCTGAAGTAGGTATTTAGGTGTCTAGGAGTTGCTAGTACTATATTGGTAAAATTGGTGAGGAATTCCTCTATGTTTTTTCCAGCATTATTTTGAGGTGAATAACCCCAGGTAGAACTATGGGCATTGAAGTCCCCAACAACCACTAGATTTGAATTTGAGAAATTATTAGAAATAAAATTGAAAACATCATGTCCATTGTTATTGCCATTTGGATTATATAAATTAATAACAGTGACCTCCATGTTTGCCAGCCACAACTTTACACCAATTGCATCAATGTCATGACTGAAATCAGGGAGGCTTATACCACAGAATTTGAGGTGAGATTGTACAAGGATGGCAACTCCACCACCAATTCTATTGGAAGATCGGTCTTTTCTTAGGACATCATAACCAGGAATTTTTAGATTAACTGATGAGTTTAAATGGGTTTCCTGAAGGCATAGTATGTCTATGTTGTGTGAAGAAGTATACTTAAGAAGGTCAGTGATTTTATAGTCATTTAATGATCTCACGTTCCAGTGCAAAATTGTGGAGGAGGGAGATAACTGAGGTTTAGCTATTGATAGATAGATTTAGTTTACTGAGTATAGTGCTGACATTTGTGTTGGCTGTGTCCTTAAGATTTTTTGGGAAGTAGGTATTAGCCATCTCTTCTAGAATTGAGGATTTTTGATCTTCTGTGAGGGATGTTCTGGAGAGTGAGTTGAAGTTGAATATGTAGAGGCATAAGTTTGTAAGTATATTTGGATTTTCTTCTGATATTTCCTTTGGCGATTTTGATGAGGTTGGATTTGCAGGTTTACTTATAGAAGATTCAGGGTCTTGGTCTCTGGCTGGAAGGGGGGGAAAGTCTAAGGTCTTAATTCCAGGGAATGTTTTTAGTGGTTGGGTCCTTGTAGCTTTATGCTCTAGTGTTTTGATTAGGTTGTGTGTTTGATTCAGAGAATTCAGGTATATCCGCCTTATGCACCAGGAGTTTAATTTGTGCAAACTGAAATTGAATATTTTCTTTTTCAGACAACCTGAGAGCCATTGATCTTGCCTTGTATTTTGAGCATACAGATCTGTTGTCAGAAGAATGGGGACCTTTGCAATTAATGCATGTTAATTTCTTGTTTGCACAGTTTGCTGTGTTTGTAGGATGGATATGTTGGCATAGTTGCACCTTTTCAGGTTTGTTTTCTAGTATTGTTTTGTTTGACCCATTATCAGACATATTTCACACTGTATTGGCTTAGCCTTGTGCTCTTTGTAGGGCTTTATCTGGCCAAAAAGGGATTTAGGTTCACTGAAGTTCTCTAGGGTGGAGTCCAGGGTGAAAAGGTAGGATTTAGATGTGTATACGCCATCATTGTTGGGTTTTCCAAGTCTGGTGACTTTTGATACTGATATTTTTTGGCCTTTGCAGTTCATAAGGCCGTCCTTTAAGTCAGTTTCAGGAATACCGTTAGGGATATTGTATATGACAATTTTTGTTTGGGCAGGGGGAGGGTGGATCCATTGCTTTGAATGGACCTTAATGCCTCCAAGGGAGTTAAGTGACAAAAGAGTTGTTTTTGCATTTTCAAAGCCTGCTTAAATAGATATTAAGATTAAACCATCTCTGTTGATATTGAAGTTGAAGTTAATTTTCAGAAATTTGAAGAGCCCAAGTCTAATTGTTTGGACGTTTTTTATTTGGATCATGGTTTCAGGAGAGGTAGGCAAAATGTGGATGAAGTGCTCTTTTTTCAAAAAAGATGGGGGTGTAGTAGAAACTGTCTTTAATGGGGAGAAACTGGTGTACCGTTTTCTCTTGGATGTTTTAGGAGTGACTGTTTTGAAGCCATCATCATGGAGATTTGAGTCCTCAGAGTGGACAGTGACCATGGTTTCATTGGAGTCTGAGTCCTCAGAAAGGTCACTTGGTAATTGAGAGATGGTGCCTAGCATTTGTTTATTAGTATCCCCCTTCTCAGGGGGTAATTTCATTTGGATCATGGTTGAGATAAATTCCCCACTTTATATAAATAAAAATAATTAAGAAAACTTCACTTGATAGTTCTGTTTTCACAAAATTTTTAAATTCTCTAACACAATTATTTTTAATATTCTTCTTCTTTTCTTCTGATAATTTTGAAGACGATTACAACTAGTTTGTGTAATTACAACTATTTATTATAAAACTCATGGATTATACGGATAGCGAAAAGTAGACTTTTTTGGGAAGGGGAGAGGGAACAACTTTCAGGGAGGAACAACTGAAAATGCAACATAACCCAAATGTAGCATAAACCAAACTTGCCTCATTTTGAAACAATAGGAAAAACAGTCCCACCCCAAAGGAACCTAAGTTTGAAGAACATTTCTAAGCTACATGTGCTGTGTTTGAAAATCTGGCCCTAAGTGTGGGTTTTCAAAAAACCCCGAGGTGCAGCTTGCTTTTTCGCAGTTGAAAAAGGTTTGTTAAAATAGTTTAGAACTAAGGACCATTTTCTGTAGTCAGACAACAGTAAACTTTATTTCTTCAATAAAAGGTGAAAGTGATGAAATATAGAAATCAATTAATTGCCAAAAATACTGAAATCATTGAACTAATTTTTCTTGCGTATTCTTTGGATTCTTTTCGTACAGGCCGAAACAACTACAGCCTTCAAATATTTTTTTTTTTACTTATTCACATTGTGCATCATACCTTCCGGCGATTACATAAAAAACATGTTTTTTCAACTGAAAGTAAGAAGCATTATTAAAACTCAAAACAAACTGAAATTATTCCGCATATCAAAGGGTTGCCCCCCTCCTCAATTCCTTGCTGTTCTATGAAGGTCTAAATCGGGTCAAAACTCGGCAAAATTTCCTTGTATGAAGGTCTAAATCGGGTCAAAGCTTGGCAAATTGTTGTTGTAGTATTTTGGGAAATTTTACTGTTTATTCCAAAGTCTCAAACTTCTCTCCCAATTTTTCACATGTTTGTTAAAAATTTTATTATTTATTCTGAAATTTTTCCCATTGAAAAGTTTGAGAATTTGGAATAAACAGTGAAATTTTCCCAAAATTCTACAACAAAAATTTGCCGAGTTTTGAACCGATTTGGACCTTCATACTCTTCACGCTAAAGCTTTTAGCGCTTCAAAAGAAGCCTCCTATTCTAATTAAACGGCCCTTGTGTATCAGGATTTGCCCTTAAGAAATTGGAGCAAACACTCAAACTTTAGTGCAAACAGCAAGGCATTGAAGAAGGGGACAACCCCTTCATATATGAAAAATTTTTTGTTTGTTTGGAATTTTAATATTACTCCCTTTTCTCAGTTGAAAAACTTATTTTTTATCTAATTTCTGATTGTTTTTTAAATAATCCCGAAATATTTGCTCACCTTCCACGAAAAATTCCCTCCGCTCACATTCCCAAATTCTCCCCATGGAAACCCACGCCAAGATCAAAGCCCCCCCCCCTCCACAAAATAAGTCCGTATACTTACTAGTAACAAATACTATACGTAAACAAAGGGCACATTTCATTATTTAAAGACCTATCCCCAGGGGCTTTGGGGGGTCACGTTATTTTCAAAGGCATATTCTTTGACCTCTCAACTATGTTGAGAAAAATGGTCATTTCTAAGAATTTTCATCAGACGATTTTGGGTAAAAAAGGGGCGTGGGAGAGGGGCTAGTTGCCCTCCAATATTTTGCTCACTTAAAAAGGGTGCTAGAATTTTAATTTTTGTTCGAGTGAACCTTTTCACAATATTCTAGGACCATTGGCTCGATATGATCATCCCTGGGAAAAAAATCATGTATCCATGATTTGCCGCGTGTTGTCAAAAATTCAACCTTAAAAATTCGATGCTTTGTCATCACATATGTCTGTCACAAGCGGATATCCGAAAGGCAGTTGTCTTTGGCCAGTATTCTTCTGTGTTATTATCAATGATTTGCTGTGTGTTGTTAAAAATTCAACCTTAAAAATGTTCACAGATGATGTGTAAGTTTATAGGTCAGTCATGAATGAACAAGAAATTCCTTTACATCAGGAGGATTTGGATGCTCTGCTCTGGTGGTGTACAGCGAACTCTATGTTCATTAACGAAACCAAGTGCAATGCTGTGCACTATTCGCGTAGATTCCCTCAACGTTATCATTACTTTGTTAATGGTAAATCAATTTCAAGCGTCGAGTATATTCGAGACCTTGGGGTTTGCTTCGACTTGAGTCTCAAATATAATAAACATGTACTAGAGATCAACCCATAGGACAAATTACCAATTATTACGTCTAAAGCGTACATTATCTAAATTTAAATTTTGTTCATTTGTTTCACTTTATGTATTCACTGTACATCCAATACTTGAGTATTGCTCATCAGTGTGGTATCCCCTTAATAAGAGAGAGAAAGAGAGAGTTGAGAAAGTGAAACGTAGGGCCACCAAACTCATACCTTGCCTGAGACATCTACCATACCGCCAGACAATGCAGAGACTACGGTTGCCAAGTTTTTAGTTCCGGCGTGATAGAGCTGACCTAATAAATACATTCCGCACTGTTAGGAACATCGATAATACTTTTCCTACTCACTTTTACAGAATGAATAGTGACGAAGACCACACTGCCTCTCTATAATTAACATCAAAAACAAGAAGAAAAACAGGTAATTCTATATTTGTCCAATAAGAGAGTCATACTTACTCCCACCATTTACCAGTGTCATTTGAACATTTTTGCCTCTCAATTACTCGGACTATCTGTCTTGGCTTATTTCTACAAAATGCCATGTCTTGATGCCAATGGTGCATTTTTTTCATTTTAGTTCCCCACCATTCTAAAGACGTTTCAAGTTCTGTTTTCAAAATTCTTGAAAATTTTTCCTCGCAACATACTTTTACTGTCAAGATAAACCTATGCAACAGTTATCATTCTTGAATCATATTTAAATGAAAAAATTTCTCACTCAAGTTTTCTTTTCCAGAATACGTTTAAAATTTTCATTTACTATGGGCTGTAGTTCGTCTTAACTAGGTTGCAACTAGAGCAGGGACCATGATAAATAGTATTGCACAGATTTCCTGCGCTGATTCAGACGAGTTGTGGAGCATACTTTGTTCTATTCTTTCCATCTATTAGGTTTGGTATCAAATTAAGAGATAATTTGACTTAGTAAACCTGTTTATTGCATTACCAAAGCAAAAACCATCTACAAAAATTTGACCAAAAAATTAATAGCCTCAATCTAACTGTTGAAATTTAGTTAAACTGTTTTTTTACTCAGTATTGAAAAATGGCCGCTGTCTCATTTCAACTGCTTAATAATTGTTTCACAATTACATTCAATTAGGACGGCTAATTACCGTTAGAAGGGTCTCGTATAATCAGCCGGCTAAAAAAAATTCAACCAAAAACATGTTCTACATTCTTATTGATCACAAGTGAACCAACGTGACATACCTATTTAACCAGTGTTAAACCTCAGTTTTTATTGTCTTGTTGCAAGTTTCTTACAAAGGCAAAACACCAATAATTGATAATATTGAATAATTGTCAGAAAAAAGGTATGATGATGTCATTTATATTAATAACATGTTTGGTATGTAGAGCTGACAGGTCAGTTGCGGAAGATTTGTGCTGGACGGTGACTGGTGCTATTACTAAATATTCTTCAAAAGATCTAAGCAAGAAAGTTTAAAAACTCCTGTCCCGAAGAAAATCTCAAATACATTCTTAGACCACACTGGCTATACATGACAAACGAAACTCAGAGAAGAGAGAAAGTAACAAATTAAAAATAAAATCAAAAAAGGGTGAAAAAACAAGGATTTTGTCAGCCAGCAAACAATTAAGATGACAAAATATAAGCAAATATTTCGACAAGGACCTCCGCCAAGTCGTCCTCAGTGATAAAAAAAAACGAAAATCTAACCTTTCGAAGTTTACTGTACAAAGACAGAGCAGACACTGAATAAAAAACCAGGCAGGAATCAATGAAAATAAATTTACCAAGATGATTGTGCAAAGATCTTTCGTCATGCAATAATTTTAGCTGGTCTACAATTTCTGTTTTCATTAGATATGCAAATAGGTTCTTTTAAGTTTTTTCGGGTGAAAATATTATATGAGTCCTTCAAGATTAAATTGTCGTAAATTGGGCTTAATGAAATATCTCCAGTATCTCTATTTATTGCTAAATTTTGGTTCATATATTTTTTCATCTCAATTACCTGCTCAAAAGCTTGTGGAAAGCCATTTACAGTTGATATTAAGGTTGCCTCGTCAAAAAGAACTAGATGGGTCGGATTTACGAAAATATGCGAAGCCACTGCCGAATCAAAGCTGTCATTGTTATTTTTTAATCTCAGGGACTTATCTATTGAAATTTTGTGCTCATGCAAACGTTCACCTAGTTGTTGATGGGTCCTACCAATGTAAAATTTTCCACAAGAACACGGAATTCTGTAGACACCACTACCCAGTACAGGGTCTGTTTTATCCTTTCCTGAGTTAAAAAAATGTTCAACCTTTTGTTCAGTTTCGAAAGAAACAGAGAGATTATGTTTATTTAAAACTTTTCCAAGTCTATCGCAAAGTTTTGGGATATATGGTGAAACGATGAAGGTTTTTTTTCTCAATAGCCTGTGTACCTGAATCATGGGGAACAAGCTACCTATTTTGTTCTTTTATATTTTTTAATTGTCTAACTATTATATTTTCAATGAGTTTGATTAGGTAACCATTGCAGATAAGAATATCCTTGACATAATTTAGTTCAGAATTTATATGATTATGGGAACAAATTTTTAAAACTCTGTCGACTAAAGAGATTATTACCCCTCATTTCACAGAAGGAGGGTGATGGGAAGAGAAATGTAGATATCGATCATTATGAGTCGGCTTTTATTTTATTAGCTGAATTCAGCTCTACATTTTTTGATTAGCTGAATTCAGCTCTATGGTTTTTATTAACTTAATTTTTCTGCTAGCTGAATTCAACTTTAAAATTTTTTATTAGCTGAATTCAGCTTTAAATTTTTCAATTAGCTGATTTCAGCTCTATGGTTTTTATTAACTTAATTTTTCCGCTAGCTGAATTCAACTTTACAATTTTTTATTAGCTGAATTCAGCTTTACATTTTTCAATTAGCTTAATTCAGCTCTATGTTTTTTGATTAGCTGATTTTTACGTTCGCTGAACTCAACTTTAAATTTATGATTAGCTTAATTCAGCTTTAAATTTTTTCGATTAGCTGAATTCAATTCTATATTTTTGACTAGCTGAATTAGGCCTAATTGAATTTTTTAAGTAGGGTAAAAGACTTCTTTTCGGAAAGAACCACTTTTCTTCGGCTTTCCGGGAAAACAGAGACGGGTTTTCGGACCGCCCCTATTTTACTATTGCATGACGCAATGCAAGTATAGTAACAACATCCCACCTTTTACCGCCTTCTTGGTGAAAGACGTCCAGAAGGAAAATTTGTACAAATAACTTAAAGCTAATTGGAAATAAAAACAAAAATATGGGTTAGTGGCAATGCAAATATTGAAGGTAAGTTTGTGTAAATAAATAAAAGTTGGGTAAATAATAGAAAGTAAGAAGGTAAATAAATATTGAAGGTAAGTTACAACCTGTCATTACAGAAACAAGGTTAAGCGTGTATCCGTTTTTGTTGTGATTTATAAAATTCGACAGTGTTTCGAAGAAACCAACGATTGTACCCAAAAAAGAATTTTTTTCTAATGCGCTAAATACAGAATTACGGTACTTTTGTGCCTAAAAGCCAGTGTAATAACATGGAATAACACGCACAAGAATAACATGGACAAATTTTACTACTTTCCTCCTAACCCAAATGATTAAGTTAAGTTTTAATCTATAGAATTAATTTTTCTTAAGTTTTTTTAACTGAAAGTAAGGAGTGACATTATAACTTAAAACGAACAGAAATTATTCCGTATATGAAAGGGGCTGTCCTCTCCTCAACACCTCTCTCTTTACGCTAAATTTCAACTCTGTTTAGCAAGTCTACTTTTTAAAACATTAAAAACTTAAGCGTAAGGAGCAAGGCGTTGAGGAGGGTGCAGTCACTTTCATATCTGGAATAATTTCTGTTTGTTTTAAATTTTAATGTTGCTCCTTAATTTCATTAGAAAAAAATCGTTCGTTTTAAATTTAATTTCTGAATAATTTTCAAATAATGAAGGGTCAAATTTGGCTCACAATATATGAAAAATTAAAACAAAATTTGCCTATTAATTTTGACAGATTTATTCCATATATGAAGGCCTCTTCCTTAATGCTCTGCTCTTCACACTAAAGCTGTTATCACTTTTAAAAAAGCTTCCTATTGTAATTAAATGACCCCTGTGTTTCAATTTAGTAAACAATCAAACTTTAGTATAAAGGGCAAGGTATTGAGGAGGGGCACTCCTTCATATATAGAATAATTTCTATTCGTTTTTCAATTAATGCCGGTGGATCTGGTTGACCCTCTATGAAATAGACCCCTCCCCCTCACGGAAAAATCATCTGTGGAAATTTTATACAATGTAAAGTGCACCCTCTCCCTGTCAAATTCCCTCCAGCCAGTTTAATTTTCGCTGTGAATCCCCCCCCTCTCTGTAAAATTGCTTGCAGACGATTCAGCCTAAAATATTCTCCTTTGTATCCTTTCAGTGGAATAAGACTTCAATCTCTGATCGGTTTCTTGATCCCTCCAGAAAAGCCCCCTTCCGTGAAAATTATTTCACATACAACACAGAAACAAATCCTTGGTATGGCCTTGTCGACAGTGTAACATTTCCCCTAGAATATTCACAATCCAGACTTTCCCCTCCCCAAGGAACATTCTACTCATAGAAAATTATCCCAAGAACAGCCCCCCCCCCAAAAAAAAATGTGCATACTTCCCAATAACAAATACTACATGTAAACAATGGACGAATTTCATAACTTACAGGCCTCTCCCTTCATAACTTACATAACTTACAATGGGGGGTCATTTTACAGCTAAAGACATCAGGGCCGTTTTTTTTTTTGGGGGGGGGGGTTAAAAAAAAAACCCTCCAAAAAGCATACAAAATTTTTTTTTATACATTTTTGTTATTTTTTTAAGAGTCAAACAAACATTGCGGGGGAGAGGGGGTCAAACGACCGTACCCCCCCCCTCTGGGTACGGCCTTGAGAGACATAGGTGTTTGATCTTTCAACTATACTGAACAAAAAGACTATCTCAAAATTTTGATCAGATACATTTGAGGGGAAAATGAGCGTGGGAGGGGGTCCAGTTGTTCTCTAGTCTTTTTGGTCACTTAAAAAGGGCACAAGAAATTTTAATATCCATTCGAATGAGCCCTTCTAGGTCCATTTGGTCAATACGATTACTCTGGGAAAGAACAGCAAATAAACAAGCCTCCGTGATTCAAACACCAGCCACCATTTTAAAGTGGGGTAAAAATACTCCGTTTTTGGTTAGCTTTCATTTTTTGTTTTGCTGTGAACTAATTTCTAATTTCTGACTCATATTGTCAGTAAACAAGGTCACCTTAGTCATAAATCGGACCTGGAAAGGGTTCTATGTATATAAGGCTGTAGTGCTCTGATGAGCGAAGCATTCATATTAGTACCAGAGAATTAGGACAAAAGTAGTTTGATTTGAAAAAAATGGGTCTTTCTTGAATTTTACTCTTCTATTGTAATTAAACCTATCTCATTAAAAAAAAATAATTGAAACTTCAAGTATGTAGCATGCCTATGAATGTTATGACTGGCTATATTTTTTTTTGTTTTTGGCTAAAACAAAACACGCGGAAAAAAAACCTCTGGATAATTGCCCTGGAACATCTCTAAATGACAAATTTGGCAAAAAGAATGTAAGACAATTAAAAAGAATTTCGTATAATAATTCTTTCAAATCCCCCCGTCCGGGCCGTATCTGGTGGGGGGGGGGTCATCCGGATTGACCCCCCCCCCCGAAATGTTTGTCTGACTCGTAAAAACGTAACAAAATGCATATAAACAAGTTTTCTGTCCGTTTTTTGAGGTTTTTCGTGTAAAACCCACCCCGAAATTTTTTTTTTTAGTAAAAACCCCTCCAAAAAAAAAATCCTGGGTACGTCCTTGCCCTCAGTGTCCCCAACCACCCCCCCCCCTAAAAAAGTGTACATACTTCCCAATAACAAAAACTACATGTAGACAATAGACGAATTTCATAACTTATAGGCCTCTCCCCACGGACGGTGGGGGCTCATTTTACAGCTAAAGACATAGTTGTTTTATCTTTCAACTATACTGAACAAAATGGCTATCTCAAAATTTCGTTCAGATTACTTTTGGGGGAAATGAGCGTGGGAGGGGTCCAGTTGCTCAAAAATCTTCTTGGTCACTTGAAAAGGGCACCAGAAATTGTAATATCCTTTCTAATGAGCCCTCTCTCGATAGTCCAGTACAACTTTGTCTATACGATCACTCATGGGAAAAAACAACAAATAACCCCGCCTCCGTGATCTTTATTCTGGCAAAAAATACCAAATTCTACATTTTTGCATAGAGGATCTTGAAACCTCTATAGTAGGGTTCTTTGATATGCTGAATCTGATGGTGTAATTTTCATTATGATTCTATGACTTTTAAGGGGCTTCCACCTTTTTTTTTTAAACAAGGCGAAATTTCTCAGGCTCCTAACCTTTGATGGGTAAAACTAAATTTAATTACTTATATATTTGAAATCAACATAAAAATCCAATTTTGTTTTATATATCTATTGGTATCAAAATTCCGTTTTTAAAGTTTCGGTTAGTATTCAGCTGGTTAGCTCCTTACTTACAGTTCGTCACTATAAACTGTTTGATAAGACTGGTTGTATAGGCCATATCTAAATTGTATACATTTGTCCCCAATATAATGTTAGGTTGGATCTCCGAGTTTTTTTTTAACATTATTGGTCATTTTAGTATTAACATAAAAAATATATTAATGATAGCAAGACCGTATCCAGGGAGCAGGTTTAGTGGATTGAACCTCCCCCCCCCCCCCAAAAAAAAAATTTTACAAAAAAATGTTTCTCTGGCACAGAAAGACGTATTAAAGATGCATAAATTCAGTTTTGAATTTTTGATATGTTCTTATAGTGTTCTTATTGCATCCCCCTCCCCCCAACAGACTCATGGATACATCCGTGAATGATAGTACAACCAAAATAAACAAATTCTTGTTTTTTTTATATAATAGTGAACACATGTTTATACACTTTAAGTCAATTAGCCAAGGCGCTTGCACTGAAAACTAAAATAAGAAGTTGATTATAAGTTTTCAGTTGTAACTTTACATTGATGACAGTTTATGGTGTTAAGCTGAAAAGTTTAATGAACCAGAAGATAGAACTAATCAGATAAGAACCAAGTTTTGGTTCTTATCTGATTACTGTAGCACTAAAGTGTGCATCCACAAATTAAAATTAATTATGTAGTTTAATGAATTTTCTTAGGGAGGGAAGTTAAAAACACAGCTATATATATATATATATATATATATATATATATATATATATATATATATATATATATATATATATATATATATATATAAAATGGGGGGGGGGGAAGAGAAGTTCAGGTTTGGAATGGAAAATTTACCCGTTGTGGATGAGTTTATTTGGTACTTATGCATTATAACTAAACCAGCGCTATAGACTGTACAAGGAAACCAGACATGGAAACCCGTCAAAAGGGTATTTCCCATCTAAATTGATTGCAAAGCGTGATTTCTCACTGCATTTACAATGTTTAAACGGTGCTTGCACACAGAGACATACACAGGGGAGGGGGGCCTCCTAGCCCGGGCCCCCTCGAAATCTCACGATTTTTTTCATTTTATCATAATTTTCTGAGTTTTTTCACAGAACAATGTGCTTGAGGGAGTTGAGCCCCCCTCCCGAAACATATTCCTGCGTACATGCCTGCTTGTACCTTATAACTAAACCCGCGCTGTAGACTGTACAAGGAAACCAGACACAAAAGCAAACGCACGGGTATTTGCTGGATAAATTGATGGCAAAGCATGGTTTCTTATTGAGTTTACAATATGTAAACGATTGAGAGGAGTAATGAGGAGAGGTATGTGAATAAAGAAACGAGGAAGAGAAAGGAGCTAACAATTTTACCTCCAAGAATCAATTGCGACTGGTCACATGAACAATGGGCACTGGTCCATGAGAAATTAATTAATGACCCCATGGCGAAAGAAATGGACCATCTGAAATATAAGGCCGAGGGACTGAATGCTGAACCGGAAACAAGAGCGAATTGTTTTATACAAATTCTAAACAACTCGCTGGCATCAGTAAAACCAGCCGAGAAAAAGAATGAAAGTTTTTATGACGAAGAATGTAAATTGAGTAGCGTTTACTTGGATAAAATGTTAAACAATGCAAACAATGCACCAAATTATGAATAAAAAAACACGCCATTAACAAGTTACCGTTTAGTACTCAAATAGCACAAAAAATTTACAAAAAGGAAAATTATAAAAGAAATGAAAAAGCCGCTCTTTTAAAGTGCTTTAGAAAAAATAACAGTAGGGAGTTCTGGAAAATCATAAAAAGAGATAGGCTTTAAGGGGATTAATTATCCAGGAGGGGGAAGATAGGCTGCTTTGTGAGTTAATGAGGTCTAGGACTCCCCGTTATATTGTGGCAGTATGAAATTTTGTATTGATGGGAAGGATGTCAAATGAAGTGTAATTTTTCTTTAGTATGTCTTTTTGTATATCGCTTTAGTTGGCTTTTAAATACAGATTATTATTATTATTATGTAAACGATTGTTTTTTGGAATTTAGGGGGGGGGGAGGTACCTAGGTTAGGTTACGTATTTAATATATGCTATGCTTGTTAGTGAGGAAAGCATTGGTAGAGTCTTTGGTAGGCAGAAGAATTTGTTTGTGGATGGGGCAGATTAAGGCAATTTTGGATTCGTGCGGAATGCCGGGTAAACGGAATAGAGGACTTGGTAGGGGTTAGTGAGTAGGAGAGGTATATGAACAGGTATGTTCTATTTTAGTTGATCAGGAAATTCAGAATTCTGGGTGTCAGATGAGAATATCTGACTTTCTTGGCTGGTATTCTAGGGTAAAAGAGGCACGGAGAGAGGAGGTATGTTTTAAAGCTGTGCTATCTAGGGAGGGTATTACGTGGGCAATTTCTTGTACAGGTAATTTCATCCTGGTTGGGGAATGAATAAGATATTTGAGAAGGGTTAGAATGAAGACGGGTCCTTAGAGTAGCCCATTGTGTAGAGAATGGGAGGAAAATTGGTTGCACATGTAGTAAGCACCCCCTCCCTCCAAAAAAAAAGTTTTTAACTTTGTACATAGAAGCTTATAAAAGGTAGAGTGCATCCTGATCGGGGTATTGAAAAGGAAAACACATTATTCCTTCAATTTACACCGTAAGTATTGAGCATTGCCCCTCCCCCAACTGAAAAAATTTAGTCAGGATTGTTTGAAAAAGGGTCTAAAATCTCTGGGACATTATAGTCCTGGAATAGTCGTAGTGAGATTTGTTAGGACAAAAAATTATAACTTAAGCTTTTCAATGCAATAATATTATAATTCAAATATAATTATAATATTATAATTATATTATTACTTAATATAAGCTAACTTGTAGCTAATCAATTGCATTTCTATTTTGGATAATTAAAGGACTAGAAGATTATCAAATTTTATCTTTCGGCAAATTTTGGTTAACATGGATAAGATAGGCTGTTTGTTTAAAAATTTCTTCGGCATTTAATGTACATTATGATTGCAAAAAGGATATTGAAATTATTACTATTCAATAGAACACTGCCGGCTAAATAAGAAAAAAAATATAAGGAAACCCACAAAAAATCTTTAAATGCCCGAATCAGGGCTTTGTAAGCTTTTGTCCCCTACAATGCTGTAGATTAGGCCGAATTTTCCAATTTGAAGGACCCCTGAACAATTGTTGGACCTGAAAAAAATATGAGCACGCAGCAAAAAGTTTCTAGAGCATTAATTAGGTTTCAAATCAAAAATCTCAGTTCTCCTTCATTTTCAAATGTCTATTTAAACCGCCAGCAACAAACACAGATTTGTTCATTTTCACCCTGTAAGCTCACGGAAGAAATGTTAACCCGGGGACGGCGGTTACCAATCTATATATGAACCTGCGACCGCGAAACAAACCATTGTAAGAAAAATTTTCAAAATTACCAGTGAAGATTATCAACAGTAGTAAGGCCTTATTGACTACAGAACGAACACATGTGCTGCCATCTACAATTTAGTTTAATGCTGACGGGACATAATTTATTCAAGGATTATCGATCGAGTCTAATGGGGGTCAAGGTCAATCGATCTGTTGTTTGGCCACGTGTAATGACATGAGGGGTGATTTACATAATCGATGGGGGAATCCTTGATTCACGAAGGGGGAATTATGAACCAATATGGTCATAGAGTCCCTAGGGAGAAAGATTACGTAATCGCTCAATGACCTCTTTTTCCAAGATCTATTTATTTTTTTGTTTTTCTCGGATGTCAACAACAAATTATGGATGTTTTATGGTTTTTGTCAGTGAGAATTTGAAAAACAGGAACTTTCTCACATTTATGTCTGTTTTCATGGTTTTTGTCAGTGAGAATGAAAAAACAGGAACTTTGACAGATTTAAGGACGACAACAGCAATTCATGTCTGTTTTATGGTTTTCTCAGTGAGATTGAACATGCTTGACGCGAATGCTATGGGATTGTTTGGCTAGCCTGGCCTGAGAACTTGATTTACATAATTGCTAGGGGGAAATTATTGATTCACGAAGGGGAAATTAAGAAACAAACATGGCTTCATTGTTGTTTGACTAGCCTAACCTGAGAAATTGATTTACATAATCGCTAGGGGGAATTATTGATTCACGAAGGGGGGAATTATGAAACAATATGGTCATAGAGTCCCTAGGGAGAAAGATTGCGTAATCGCTCAATGACCTCTTTTTCCAAGATCGATTTATTTGTTGTTTCTATGTGTAATAACTCGGGGGCGAAGGTTGCACATGCGCATTGAATTCTAACGGGAACAATGTTATTGATCTAGGACTCGAGGGGGAAGTGAATTTCCGAGAACTTGATTGTGTAATCGATTGAGAATTTTATTGATCCGATAACGGGAAACAGTTAGATCACGTGTTTCCTTCTCAGCCAATCAGCGAGTCGGTTACATCCCCCTTCTCAGCCAATCAGCGAGTCGGTTACATATTAGCGGCGGAGGGAATATAAGGAAAGGATTTTTTATTAGTCTGAGAATAGAATTCAAAGGAGTGAGAAGAAGAACAGTTTGACTTTACTCATTTGGATATATATTTGTGTGTGTGTTGATGATGGCGAGTGGAATGTTTACCCTATTAGAAGTTGATAGTGGAGTTGATGGTAATAATACAGGAGCACCAAACATTGCGGTGGAAATCACGAAAGGTTCACGGCTATGTCTGGAATGGGATGCAGTATATGCAAGATATGTGATATCCTTGAGCAAATTTAAAATGGAGGATCAATTATGTTTTGCCGCTAAAGTTGATATAGCACATGTGAATAAACTTCAATGTGCTTTAAGTGCATTGGTGAAACATATCGAGGACAATAAACAGTATCGTTAATTGTATATACTCTATATTATTGATGTTGTTGTTGTTGTAATTATTCAATAAAATTATTTCAAAATCAAAAATGTTCTCTTTCCTTTCTGGTCAGGTTAGGCTAACGAATCAGGGTCAGTCTAGAGTGAATCCAAATGATTTACCACCACTAGTGGTTCACGTCAGATGCCTATACACCGAAGAAGAAGAAATCTAAAGTGAAGATTTAAAGATGTTATTGTATATATATGCATTATATTAATAAACAAAAATTAACAAAAAAAAAACAATATTCAGTTATTTAATCTAATGTGATATTTATCACTGTTTTTATATATTCAATCTCAGGAGGTTCAATTATTTGAACCTCCTCCTCCATAGGTATGATATCTATGAGCGAGGGTGTCTCCTCAGATTGAGACACCTCCGCATATAAATCGGTTCGCACTCTAATTGTATGGTTCACTAGTCGTTCTGAAGACCTATGTCGCAATAGATCCTCGGTTTCACATGTACATAGGAGGAGCTCTTCCTCCTCCTCCGGTGTAATGACGATATCACTATTCTCAATACATGCGGCTAGAAGCTCTTCCTCTTCCTCCAATGTAAGCCCCCACACATGCCACTCATCCTAAAAAAGATTGAGAACGCTATGGTACAAATATAAATAAAAATTTAAACAATGTTGTGGGAGAATGGTTCTTGGAAATTTTTGGTTTGATTTTGAAATAAGAAATTTTTAAAAACATGAAATTTTTGCAATTAAAAACGAAGAAAAATTAATTAAAAAACTTTCCGAAAAATATGTTTTCAAAGAAAAGTAAAGATCATTTTAAACTTAAGCTCAGCAGATGCAAATACCTTTTAAAATTTAAAACTTGAAACAACCAGAAATTACTATTAAAGAATAAATGAAACCAAAACGAACAGCTATGACTGAGTTTATATTTTAGTTTCAAGAAGCAAAATTAGTTAATACTTCCCTGGATTTGACTTATAAAGCTGGAAACGTAAAGTGAGATCTATGAAAATGCACAAATGTAATTTTTATTTTCTAGGATAAATACGGAATTATGCTCGAATCTTACGATTATTTTTATACTTTAGTTCCATGAAGAAAAAAGCAAGTTACTATTATAGAATAAATGAAACCAAAACGAACAGCTATTACTGAGTTTATATTTTAGTTTCAAGAAACAATATTAATTATTACTCACCTTAATTTGAATTATAAAGTTGGAAAACGTAAAGTGAGATTTATGAAAATGCACAAATGTATTTTTTATTTTATACGAAAAATACGGAACTATACTCGAATCTTACGATTATTCTTATACTTTAGTTCCATGAAGAAAAAGCAAGTTACTATTAAAGAATAAATGAAACCAAAACGAACAGCTATGACTGAGTTTATATTTTAGTTTCAAGAAGCTAAAGCAGTTAACACTTGCCTGGAAGCTCGAAACGTAAAGTGAGATTTTGGAAAATGTAGAAATTTAATTTTTATTTTATACGACAATTTCGGAATTCTGATCGAACCTTACGATTATGCTTATACTTTAGCTCCATGAAGGTAAAGCAAGTTGACATTTCATTTAGAGTCGACATGTAAACCTAGACATATAGCAGGATTTTGAAAAAATTACAAGTGTAATTTTAATTTTTGACACAATTTTTGAAGAAAAGTCCTAAATTTTGATAGAAAGCTATGACTGATTTTATATTTTAGTTTCAAGAATGAAAAGTAGTTGATATTTACTTGGATTTGACTTATAAATCTGGAAACGTTAAGTGAGATTTTTAGAAATGCATAAATGTAATTTTTATTTTCTAAGATAAATACGGAACTATGCTCAAATCTTGCGATTATTCTTATACTTTAGTTCCATGAAGAAAAAGCAAGTTACTATTAAAGAATAGATGAAAACAAAACGAACAGCTATGACTGAGTTTATATTTTACTTTCAAGAAGCAAAAGTAGTTATTACTTCACATAATTTGACTTATAAAGTTGGAAAAGTAAAGTGAGATCTTTGTTATTGCAGAAATGTAATTTTTGTTTTATAGGATAAATACGGAACTATGCTCGAATCTTACTATTATTCATATACTTTAGTTCCATGAAGAAAAAGCAAGTTGACATTTTCATAGAGACGGCATGTAAACCTAGACATAAAGTAGGATTTTCAAAAAAATACAAAATATAATTTTTATTTTTGACTTAATTTTTAAGAAAAGTGCTAAATTTTCATCGAAAGCTATGACTGAGTTTATATTTTAGTTTCAAGAAGCTAAAGCAGTTAACACTTGCCTGGAAGCTCGAAACGTAAAGTGAGATTTTGGAAAATGTAGAAATTTAATTTTTATTTTATACGACAATTTCGGAATTCTGATCGAACCTTACGATTATGCTTATACTTTAGCTCCATGAAGGTAAAGCAAGTTGACATTTCCTTTAGAGTCGACATGTAAACCTAGACATATAGCAGGATTTTGAAAAAATCACAAATGTAATTTTAATTTTTGACACAATTTTTGAAGAAAAGTCCTAAATTTTGGTCGAAAACTATGACTGAGTTTATATTTTAGTTTCAAGAAGCAAAAGTAGTTAATACTTCCCTGGATTTGACTTATAAAGCTGGAAACGTAAAGTGAGATTTAGGAAAATGCACAAATGTAATAATGGTTCTAGAAAATTTTCGGATTGATTTTGAAATATGAAAATTTTAAAAACATGAAATTTTTTGCAATTAAAAACGAACAAAAATTAATTAAAAACTTTCCGAAAAATTGTTTTCAAAGAAAAGTAAAGATAATTTTAAACTTAAGCTCGACAGATGCAAATACTTTTTAAAATTTAAACTCGAAACAACCAGAAATTACTATTAAAGAATAAATGAAACCAAAACGAACAGCTATGACTGAGTTTATATTTTAGTTTCAAGAAACAAAATTAATTAATACTTCCCATGATTTGACTTATAAATCTGGAAACGTAAAGTGAGATCTATGAAAATGCACAAATGTAATTTTTATTTTCTAAGATAAATACGGAATTATGCTCAAATCTTACGATTATTTTTATACTTTAGTTCCATGAAGAAAAAAGCAAGTTACTATTAGAGAATAAATGAAACCAAAACGAAAAGCTATTACTGAGTTTATATTTTAGTTTCAAGAAACAAAAGTAGTTAATACTTCCCTGGATTTGACTTATAAAGCTGGAAACGTAAAGTGAGATTTATGAAAATGCACAAATGTAATTTTTATTTTCTAGGATAAATACGGAACTATGCTCGAATCTTACGATTATTCTTATACTTTAGTTCCATGAAGAAAAAGAAAGTTAACATTCTCATAGAGTCGACATGTAAACCTAGACTTATAGCAGGATCTTGACAAAATCAAAATTGCAATTTTAATTTTTGACACAGATTTTTAAGAAAAGTCATAAACTTTGATTGGAGACTATGTTTGATTTTACTTTTTAGTTCCAAGAATCAAAATCAGTTGATACTTACCTGTTGTTGACTCCTAAATATGGAAACGTAAAGTGAGATTTTTGAAAATGCACAAATGTAATTTTTATTTTCTACGACAAATACGGAATTATGCTCGAATCTTACGATTATTCTTATACTTTAGTTCCATGAAGAAAAAGCAAGTTGACATTTTCTTAGAATCGACATGTAAACCTAGACATAAAGCGTCCCGCCCGCGGCCGGCCGGCCTTCGGCCCCGCGGTCCCCGGGGGTGGGGGGATCCCACACCTTTAAATTCACCTTAATCAAGTTCAACTGTGCTAGTTCCAAGTTTATTTTCAAGTGTGTACAAAAAGTGTTATTGTATAGAAAAGTGTTTAAGTTGACAAAAAAGTGTTGTACAGAAAAGTGTTTAAGTTGATGGACAGAAAAGTGTTCTTAAAGACATTAAGTGTTGATGATGGACAAAAGTGTTTATATTGTACATAGTGTTATCATTGCCGAGTTCATGTTGAACAAATAGAGTTTTCATTTTGACCAAGTGTCACGTTGAACAAGTGTTATTATATTGCTGAGATAAATGTTGCCATGAAATATTTTTGTGGTTGTTGTTGAATAGATAGATCTATGGGGAAAATAATTACTACTTATTCAGTGAACACGAAAGATTTACAGTTAGGTGCAGTCTAACTGTTGTCCCCAACAGCAGCAGCAGCAAGTATATATTTAAAACACCATTCAGGTCGTGTATGTGCGGTCCCTTACTATCAAGAAAAACAAGGCTTTTAACTGGAATAATTAAAAATTGCGATAAAATGTTTTTGGAAAAGCTGAAAAAAATCTACTATTGCTTTAGTATTTGGCAGGAGTCCTATG
>NC_142796.1:56174610-56195859 GCF_049724085.1 Artemia sp. Qi Xiang Cuo
ATCTGTTGTAAATAAAACCTTCTGTGTATCTGCTTCTTCTGGATAAGTGAGGTTACATATTTGCCAAATATGGCATATTTGCTGAATTTAGCTAATTGTTGTATTTCATTACCACTATAGATCAGTGACCCAGCCGCTTTTTGCACATTTTCCGCAATATATTTTGGGCTGCATTTTTTGGAGATAGCTTGTGCAGAAGTGAGCAACAACAAACATTCAATAGGCCATACAGTACTAATGGGATTTTTTCATCCTTAAATTGCTGGGATAAGGTGATTTGTCTGTTGCACTTCCCATGGGTCTCATCTACTGCTAAATCTTTAAAGCTTGTAATGCTGGTGCTGCCAAATTTTCATGAAAAAATCCTTGTGAAAGAAAGGACACTTACCTGAATTCCATTACTGCCATCTTTCGAGCAAATTCCTTGCCAGCATTGTTGCCTTGATTTTATGATGCCACCAAAAAACACCAGAAAAACTGCCGCCAAATGGCCAAAAATAGTAACGCCCAAAAAGGCTCTTGACAGATGTGCAGTAGATGGCTGTGCATTAGATGAAAGCTCTAGAGCCATTCAGTGCAATGAATGTGACAATTGGCTTTGCGCTGAGTGCATCTTGATGTCAGATGCGGAATATGACATTTTTACCAAAATGAATCTTAGACTGGTAAGTGTTTGGGTGTACCCCATGTGTAAGGTTGGTAGTGCCAAACAAAGTGTTCAAGATGTTCTAAAAACCACATTGAATGAGCACTAAGACGAAATGCAGGATATGTTTGGCTCACTCAAACAGGACATGAGCGCGTCTTTGGACTCTGTTAAAGCCAAAATTCAAGATGGCGACAAGAGGGTCAAGACAAAAATGTCTGTATCTGAAGCCGTGGACATAGCAGGTCGTGTTGTTGCTGAGAAATTAGACACCGATGTTCATAAAATTGTCAGGCAAGAACAAGACAGATACAACAGATGCCTGAACCTTATTGCATATGACATACCGCTTCAAGCAGACGATGAACAATTCATACAAAAATTCCAAAAAAATGAGTTCAAGGTTGATGTGGAGAGCATCACAAACAATCGACGCTTACCAAAAGCTCAAAACTCCACTGATTCTAGAACCCCTGCTGCTGCAAGGCCTGATCCCACATTGTTTTCTATTAGTTCAAGTAGCAAGAAAGCAGAAATCCTTAAGCTCTCCCGCACCAAAAAAGGCAACATAGCCTTTTACGCAGATACCTCCAAAGAGGACGGCCAGAAAAGTAAGGAACTAGTGGATGAGATAGAAAGATGTGCTGCTGCAGGCGAGCAGAATCTAGGAATTAGAAACAGGGTCATTGTTTTAAAAAACAGGGCACCTTTGGGATTATTAGTCCCTGTGCAATCACAACAGATGGAGCACTAAATCTGGAACAGCCTCATGTAAATAGTGTAAATAGGGAGCAAGAGAGCATTGGAAGTTCCATGGACTCAACAAGTTATGAAAGCGCAGAATCACTGGAAGTTCCAATTTGGACAGTGAAAGCAAAATCATTTCCGAAAATGAAATTCCTGGTATTCCCAACAGTGCTACAACAATAAAAAAAAAAATCCAAAAAATAATTTTGTCTGCTTTACACACATTTTGATACTCTTTTCCCCAAAACTTGCTGAACTGAAAGCTTTTTGTTTTGATCTTAATGTGGACATTATTTGTGTTTGTGAAATTTGCCCAAAAAACTCAGTGCACAAGCTGGAGGAATCTCACATTCAAACCCCTGGATTCAACTTGAGTAGCAATTTGGATAACTCTGAATGTTGCAGAGGAGTAGCAATATACTGCAGAACTGGACTGAAAGCTAAAACTGTGAGTTACCCTCTTATTAATTCCACTAAGCTAGTAGTTGGGTTGAAAATGTTTGTTTGAAACTCCATGTAGGATCTGAATCATTTATGATATGTGTAATTTAGCAAAGTCCATCAGCCCCTGATCAATTTATTTCACATCTACCCATATCTGACCTGGTGTCCAAAATGAGTTCCAATGAGCACTCAACTGTCTTTTTGTTTGGAGATTTTAATATGCCTGATGTTGATTTGGTTGAAGTAATAGGTTCTCCCTGAAAGTAGCCCATCCTGTGTCACAATAAATTCCCTTTCTGACAACATACTGATACAGATTGTAGACCAACCAACACGATTCAGGTACCAACAACAACCCTCCTTACTTGACTTAGTTATCACAAATGATCCTGAACGAGTTCTCTCTATTTCTTCCCATCCTGCTCTCGGAAGCAGTGACCATGTCTGTATCTTGACTGAGATACAGATAAACAATAATAAGAAGAAGATGATAAAGAAATCCCTTATGGACTATGAACAGATAATAAGGTAGGACCTATCCAGGATTAAATGGGAGGATATAGTCAATAGTGGGGACATTGAGAAAAGCTGGGAAACATTTAAGGTAACAGTCTTAGATGCTGAAAGGAAAAACACCTGAGAATATTAGTGTCTACCACCTAAAACACTCCTACACCTGCCAAAAGAAGTAAAAAGAGCAATGAAGAAAAAGAAAAGAGAAGTATGTAAAATGTAAATGTGATAACCACCATGACAGGCTTAAGAAATGTAGAAGCAGACTAAGAAATTTGACTCGGAAGGTTATGAGGGACCACAAAGTTTCAATTGCAGCTAACTCGTCTAGACAAGATATCCCAGATCTAATGAGAGAGGATGGTAAAAGGGCTTTAGGTACAAAAGAAAAAGCATACCTCCTGAATTCCAGTTTTAGTACCAATTTCTCTGCCCTACCCACAGCCAACACACCACCTCCTCTACCAGAAAAACTAATCCCAGAACCAATGGTCATGCCAATTATTTGTCAAGAGGACATTAAGAAGAAGCAAAAAAAACTTGAGGCTAACAAAGCTGCTGGACCCAATAACCTATGCCCAAGACTGTTAAAAGAAACTGCTGAATACTTTGCAGAACCAATTGCTATGATGTTTGAGATGTCCCTCACTTCCAAAATACTTCCAAATGATTGGAAGCAAGCCAACATCAAGCCAATAAACAAGAAAGCGAGAAGGGATCTTGCTAGTAACTATTGGCCTATAAGTCTCACACCAGTTGTATGTAAAGTACTTGAGGGCATCATAAACAAAGCACTGGTCTCCCACCCCGAGAAAAACCAATTGCGTAGCAAAAGCCAACTTGGTTTTTGAAAAGGCCACTCAATTTATACTAATCTAATTGAGTCATACGATTTTGTGACTAGACTCTTGGATACTGGTCAGCCTGTGGATGTCATATTGCTTGACCAAGCCAAAGCCTTTGACAAAGTTCAACACCAATTACTAACTTTGAAATTAAAGGCATATGGAGTTCATGAAGATATAATAGATTGGATAGAAGCCTTTCCAACTGGCAGGACTCAGAGGGTGTTGATGTACAACTGCAATGGCAATGCTGTCTATTCTGAACAGCTACCAGTCACATGTGGAGTGCCACAGGGCACCATCCTGGGGCCTACATTATTCAGCATGTACATCAATGACCATACAACAGACCTGAAGAATCCTGTGATTTAAGGTCCTTTGACGCTATATGTTGATGACTGCAAGCTCCAAGGACTGGCCCAGAATGACCTAAATCTGTCAACTAAGCAAGAAGATCTGGACAGACTATCTAGATGGTCATCAGATTGGTGTCTACAGTTCAATGCCTTAAAATGTAAAGTTTTACATCTTGGACGCAATAATCCAAAACTTGCATATCACATATGAGACTCCCAGCTTGAGGCAGTCAGTGAGGAGAAGGACCTGGGGGTTATTGTTGACAGTGAGCTGAAGTTTCACTGCCATACACGAGCTCAAGTTGCAAAAGCAAACCAAGCCCTTGGCCTCATAAAGCAAACATTTACCACCAGGAAGTTCGGAGTGATTACGAAACTGTACAAAGCCATGGTCCGTCCTCACCTGGAATTTGGCATGACCTTAGCCTCTCTGTACTCTAAGGTGGATGTGAAAGTACTTCAGTGTCCAAAGAAGAGCAACTAAGCTTATCTCTGCATTCCAAGACAAATCTTACAAGGAACATCTCACCTTACTCAAACTCCCTACCTTAGTATATTGTAGTCAAAGAGGAGACGTAATAGCAACTCGTAAGTTGCTAGAAAATGACCTATTAAGTCATGTCTTTTCCCCGTCCTTCTCAACTACCACAAGAGGACACACCAAGAAGCTGTAGGCCCCCCGTTTCATCAAGCGAGAGCACCAACAGTTCTTCTCAGTCTGTTCCGTCCCACTCTGGAACAGTCTATCCAAAGCCACTGTCCAATCTAAAACTCTAGATGCCTTCAAGAAAAGAGTTGCTCAAGACTGGGCCAACGCCAAATGGAGGCTGAACTGGGATGTCAAATCATAACCTTGAAACACCAACAGCAAGATTTCTACAGGAGGCTGAACACCACCTTATCTTGCTGGACATGTGAATTAAGGTAATTTAAGATAGCTGACTAGTTGACTATTTTAATATAAAGTTTATGTTTACCTGGGATATTAATAGCCAACTAGTTAGCTATTTAATGGTTTAGCCTATATACAATTCTAATATTAGATAATTAGTTGGCTAATTAAGGCTGAAATGCATATATAGGTGAGATGAATAGCCAACTGCTTGGCTAATTTAAAGATTCCATGTATATATATATATACCCTGTTATTCCTATTAGCCACTTAGTTGGCTATACATTTAGTTCTATATATAATGTTTGGCTAAGGCTTTTTTCTCTATATATAAACTGTACTATTTTCTATTAGCCATCTGGTGGTATCCCCAGTATTACATTATAGGCTAGTAGCTTTTCAAAAGGAAACATTTTAAACAAAAAGAAAGGGGTAGTCTATTTTGGCAAAATGACATGATGGCAGCTCTCCAGAAAGAGACATACTATAACAACAGGCAGTTTTAGGTTTTTGAATTTTATCCTCTTTTTATTTATTGTTGAAGTTAAGTTTATGGCAATTCATCCCCATCCCCCTTCAATGGTCCATATGCATGATTGTTTTAAATGCAGCTCTATCAATAGAAAAGAGCAGAAAATTAGCAATCTAAAAATATCTTGCTATTTTTTCTTGCAGCTCTCCTTCTGGAGTGCTGCTATTCTTCAAATTTACTGGTATCAAACAGTTCATGGGGTAAAATTCTACTTTAGCTACTTTTAGCTATCTTGGTAAGGGGTTAGGTTACGAAATTGAAACTTTCAGGGATGGGTCTACAGGCTAAAGTATGTCCCAGAAAGGTATTTTGAAATACCTACCTCCACTCCTCCCTCTAGAGGGTCCTGACCTTTAACAACTTGTGTGTTACAAAGTGAAACCTTGCAAAATAGATTGGTAAATTTTTTGTAGTTCATATTATTGACTTACAAATAAAGTAAACATACCACCTAATGCCTTTTTTATGCTCTTTCCAAATATAATAATCATTTTTGTCAGAAATGAATTTTAACCCCACCCCTATATATACCAATTCAGGGTATATATTTGCACAATAGGGGGGGGGGGTAAAGTTTAAACTTACCTCTCATTTACATCAGAAATAAAATGTTCCCCCCCCCCCACTAATGTGCAAATAAATACCCTGAATTGGTATATATAGGGTTGGGGGTAAAATTCATTTCCAACAAAAATGATAATTATATTTGGAAAGAGCATAAAAAAAAGGCATTGAGTGGTACATTTACTTTATTTGTAAGTTAATAATATGAACTACACAAAATTTACCAATAGATCTTCTGCTCAAATGAAGTACAACAAAATTGTTTTCAGCTTCACAACTTTGCTCAATCCCAATTTATAAGGTTTTTAAAGATATGCAAATACATTTCCTAAATTTGTGGAAAAAAACACTGATATGGCTTAAAATTCTACTCAAATAACAGTAATTGTATTTTCAGAACTAAAGCCAGAGAAAAAGAAACTGATAACTGGAAATTTAAGTAAAATATTGTTTTGTCAAAATTTCAATAGGTATAGGACGTGTCATGTAGGCAAATTTCAGAACCCTCTAGTAGGGGCATCACTAGCCTTTTACCTTTGGGGGGGGGGGGTGTCCCAAATGTGCTGAAAAATTTGGGTAGGTGCTGATGACAACTTTTATTTGTTATTTTGAGGTGTTAAAATAATGTTTATTAGTTGAAGAATATTGTCATATAATGTAGAGAAAAACTCAGGCATAAAAATAAAATAACAGATAATACCACTTACAGAAGCTTTTTGACCATTTGATTGGAAGTGAGTGACGAACATTTCAGCCTTGGTGCCCTTGCTTTGTATTTTGTGCCAGTTTCTAGTTCATGTTATAAATGAAGAATCTTAGTTTCTGTATTTGTTGCCAGGTCTAGTTGGAAACAACAAATAGGCAAAGCAGTAGACTTAATCTTTCTTGATGCTATACTCTAGGTACTGGTACTCATTGTACCAGTTTTTAACAAACTGCAACTGGTATTTGGAACTCTGGAGTTGGATTTCCTTGTTTTTTGGAAAATTGATTTTTGGCTGAAATGGTCCTTGTTTCATAAGCTTCAGCTTTCCTGATTTTGATTTTTTTTTTTTTTTTAGCCCGGATTGTGCTTGACTCTTATGATTCCAGCTTGTAAACTTTCATCTTCAGATTCTACTCCTTCTATTCTTGACACTTTCTGAGAAATGAATTTTTCCAACTGACTAATAAGCCTAGTTCCATATTTGCTGATTGATTGCCTTTAGGTATAATTCAATATATCTAGAACTCACGTGGCTCCAATACTCCAATCTTGTAGGAAAGACCACTTACCAGGACTGTCTTCCAACGCACACAAACAAAATTTAATTAGGTAAAAATACAAAAAGTTTGCAGATTAAAAGGACACATTCATTGCCTTTCGGGATAACTCATCTTTTTATCATATATTATTAAAAATTAAGGATAGATTTTTTTAATTATCCATAATCTTATTATCATTTCTTTGTTTTATGAATTGCAAACTATTGACTGTTTCAATCAAATTTTTTAAAGTTTACTACTCTTTAACAAAGACGCTTGCTGATAAAATTTTCCCCTTAAAAGTGGGATTCTGCCTAGACTTTGAGAGTCTATCCTATCAAATCATGTACATACAACTAGGACATCTGCTGAACTTTTTTGATATACATCTTTAGCAATGTCAGAATGCAAGACACAAGGTGGCTGCAACTGCAAAGCACTAAAATAAGAGACACCACTGAAGACAGACGAAGCTTTCTGGGTTGACTTAAATTGCACTAAACTATCTAGCTGTTTGACATGAAGTTTGCTTGTGACAGGGACTTCTACAGTTTTCTATGAATTTCCTGGCCATAACCATTTTGGAATATCAAATAGAGATTTTTTGCCCAATTTTTGGTTGGGTTCCATTTTTCAGTTCCTCTCTATGATGCTTTAGAATGTGAATAGCTTGATAATCAGAGTCAAATTCGTATTACCTTTCATCTTTCTTTCTTTGAAACAAACTTCACACACAAGCTTTATTCTTATTCTGAATCTTCCTTTTTTCTGCAAACATTTTCATGTACTGATGATCTAAACAAATAAAATAGTACTGGTATTCCAAATGTCCTTTTAGGTTCAATTGCAGAATTGCACTAGTTCAAATTACAATTCTTTGATCACTGAGAAACTTGATTCCTTGTAAACTTTCCTCACTCTTGACAAGCTGGTTTGGTTTGAATTTATTTCAAGGTGTGTATTACAATATTTTCTTTTACAGTAGCAGTACAACACAGGTTTCTGAGCTTTCTGCCTTTTTTTTTCTAAATAAGTCTTAAAATAAGTATAATGTTGCAAAGCAGCAAAATTTTTGAATCTGGAACAAAAAAATTGTTTCTTTCCCTTGCAGTTTTAATTCTTCATACCCTCAGTTATATGATTTGTCCTATGCTTTTGAGAATAAGAGAAAGAGGTCTAGTTCTAAATAAGCTTAGCATAACCTTGTAATTCTATGTGCTCATGTTTTAGCAAAATATGTCAGCTGTTTACAATATTTGAAAAGAAACAACAATATTTTCCAGCAAGTTTTTTCTCATTAGAGCCACTAGAACTGTCCCAACTAACTGATGTGTTGAAAAATATAAAGTTTTGCAAGGCTCCACCAAACAAATCATTTTCTAGGTAGCCAATTGGTTCCTATCAACTTTGCACAGATAGAGCAGTTAATTTTGTCGTCTTTGACCAATGGAAATCTTTTATGACATAGTAATAGACCAGCAAAATGTTAAGTTTTTGTTGACTTCACGCCAATGAAGCAGTAAATTTTGTAGTCCTTCGCCCAACGGAAGTCTAATGATATTAGATTGAACCGACTATATATGAAGTTTTGTAGGGATTGGCTCAGGTCATTTTCTAGGGGGCAATTGGTTTCTGTTGACTTTGCACAGATGAAGCAGTAAATTTCGTTGTTCTTTGCCCAACAAAAGTCTTTTATGACATTACATTGGACCAAAAAAATACCAAGTTTTGTAGGGCTCTGCTCAATTAGTCATTTCTTAGGGGGCCAATAGGTTTCTGTCCACTTTTACGCATAAAGTAGTAAGTTTTGTTGGGCTTTGCCTGATGAAATCCCTTCCAGAAGCTTCATTTTGCACCAAAAGATAGCAACTGTTGTTGGGCTTTGCCCAACAAAAGTCCTCTCTGAGGACCTTTGAGGGGGAGTCCCCCCCCCCTTAGTGACTCCACTATTTTCTAGAGGAAGAAGGAGTAAAAGTAGGTACTTTAAAATACCTTAGCTTGTAGATCCATCCCATACTTTAGCTTGTAGATCCATCCCTGAAAGTTTCATTTTCCTAACCTAACCCCTTTCCAAGATAGCGAAGAGTAGCTAAAGTAAAATTTTACTGTTCATTGTGACAAACTATAAGTAAGGAGCAACCCAGCTCAATAGTGACCAAAACTTTTAAAAGCGGAATTTTGATACCAATAGATCCATCAAAAGAATAAGAGTTTTATGCTGATTTCAAATATATAGGTTTCACCAACTTTAGTCTTACCCATCAAAAGTTACAAGCCTGAGAAAATTCTTATTTTTGAAAAAGGAGGAAACACCCCCTAAAAGTAAGAGAATCTTAATGAAAATAATACCTTCAGATTGAGCGTTTCAGAGAACCCTACTGTAGAGGTTTCAAGCTCACATCTGCAAAAATGTGGAATTTTGTATTTTTTGCCAGAAGAAAATTTATGGACGTGTGTTTATTTGTTTTTTTTTTCCAGGGGTGATTGTATTGACCCAGTGGTTCTAGATCATCAGGAGAGGGCTCATTCGAATGGAAATTAAAACTTCTAGTGCCCTTCTTAAGTGACCAAAAAATTGGAGGGTAACTAGGCCCCCTCCATCATTATTTTTTTCCCAAAGTCACCCAATCAAAATTTTGTGATAGCATTACTCAGCATAGTAAAAAAATCTAATAACTATGTCTTTGAGGACAACTTAATTCCCCACAGTCCTTGAGGGAAGGGCTGAAAGTTATGAACTTTGCCCATTGTTTACATATAGTATTGGTTATTGGGAAATATACAGAAGTTTTCAGGTTTTTAAAAACTAAGACAATTAAAAACTAAGACAAGTTTTAGCTGCCTATGTAAGTTCCTTGTGAATCACCAATGAGCAGTGTAGTTTTACAACTTAAAAAAAAACCAGCTAGGTACTACAAGTTGTGTGTCCTGCTAAAGCTAAAATTCAGAATTTGCCATGAAATCATTTTTATTAGGAAAATAGGGTGAATTCCATGGGTGCCCATAAGGGGGGAGGGGGGGGGGGCGCCCGCCCCACTGGCTGAATGATGCTGTCTTATGTTTTTATATCTTTGCTTTTGAGATTTTTATTATACAGCATTGGAAGTGCCAATGAGACCAGGTAAGCCCCCCCCCCTAAAATTCAGCTTATGGGTGTCCATGGTGAATTCTGCTAAAATTAATCATTCTATATAACAAAGATTGGTTTTGGATCTGATGTTTAATGCAAATATTGTGACTGGATTTTAAACACTGTTAACTATTATGTTCATACTTTTTTTTATGAAACTCCTTCCCATATATCTACATCAGAACCAAATTGCCCTAAGTCATGTATGCCTGCTTGTTGGATACAATGTGGCACAACTAACCTAATAAATACATCTCATACCTTTAGAAACTCTAAAGATTAGATAATATAACTTCCTTTAGGAAGGATAATACGATTTGAGCTCACCTCTTTACCTATACTGAATACCTGTCAGCACCAACAAAAAATATACCCATAATGTCCACAGAAAAGGATAGGCCAAATTCTTTTTCAGAAAAAAGAAATGAAGGGAGATTAAAGATTAATTCCTTCAATCTTTAACAGTATCATTTTTCAATGCTTTTAAACTGTCTTAAGAAATCTCTCAGAATTTCTAATGTTAGCAGCTTGAGCTTCTTTGGAATGAAATTGTTGTTTTGTCCCACAAAATGATAGAAAATTCCTCTTTTATGTGGCATAATCATTTTACTACTACTAACTACTAACAACTCACCACAGCGCCAAGCCACCTGAGGCCAACACAGATACGCACGCTCCTCCTCCATCCCAATCTATTCAAAGCCTCCCTCTTTACACCCTCCGAGTAAGTTCCAATTTCCTTTAAATCTTTATGATATCCTCCCACCCTAGACAAGGACAACCTGCTTTCCGTTTAGCCCTAGACGGCTGGCCAAAAAGGACAATTTTTAGCAATCTGTCATCCTTCTGCAGATTGTGCCCTAGCCATCTCAACCTTTCTTTCATTATAGTCCTAGAAAGTGGGATTGAACCACATATTTAGTACAGTACACTGTTTGAAATATGGTCAGTCAGCCAGGAACCCAGAACAACCTGTAGGCAATTTTTCTGGGAAACTCTTGCAAATCTTCATCTGCTTTTCAGAGCGCCCATGCTTCAGAGCCATATCTGACCACTTTCGTCACTGTAGCTTCCAATATTCTAATCTTGGTTTGCAGATTTATCTTCCTATTCTTCCAAACTTTTTTTAACTGTGAAAAAAAATCTTGAGCCTTGGCTATTCTACTTTTAATATCTTCACTGCTCCCACCATCTTTACTAATAATACTGCCAAGGTAAGTGAAGCTGCCAACCTAATGGATTTTTTTGTTACCCCATATCACCTTTTCATCTTTCACTTTTTCCTAGCCTTAGTGACTTAGTCTTCTTAACATTAATTTTCAAACCTATTCTAGCACCCTGAAGTTGCAAAACCTCTAAAAGCTCTTTCATTTTGCTCTCACTTTCATCTAGGATGCCTAAATCATCTGTATAATCTAAGCCCAGGAGAGTTTTCCCTCCCAATTTGATTATGTGGTCTCCCATTTCCTTTCCCATGCTCCTTAAGACAAAGTCTATCAAAATGATCCAAATAAAGGGGGATAGAACACAATCCTGCTTAACTCCTGATTTAATACAAAACGAGCTGCTAACCTCATTTCCTACCTTAACCACACCAGTATTATTCTGGTACATAGCATTAATCACTTTAATGTATTTGTCTGGTATACCATACAAGGATAAGACCTTTGCTCAAGCTCTTCTATTAACAGAATCGAACTCTTGCTCATAGTCTATAAAACTAAGGATCAAAAGTGTTTGACAACTCAGGCACTTCTCAATTATTAACCTAAGAGTGAAAATTTGGTCAACACATCCTCTACATTTTCTAAAACCGCACTGTTCTTCTCTTAAAACTTTGTCTACAGCCTATCTCAGTCTAAAAAGCATCATATTGCTAAGTAATTTGCTATTTATAGAGACCAGACTAGTGCCTCAGTAATTACCACATTCACTCTTATCACCTTTCTTATACAGTGGTTTAAATAAGGTTTTCCTAACATTGCTAGGTACTTCCCCTTTTTCAAAAATCATATTCATAATCTTCAGTAACGTATTTCTATCCTCAGAGTCACCATACTTAAGAAACTCATTTACCACACAATCAGCGCCCGCGAGGGAGCTTTATTATTTTTTAAGACTTTTGGTACTATTACTAATTCTTCCTCACAAAATAATTTTTACCTTAGATCCAAGATATCACAAACTTTTCCATTTTCCTCTATATCTTTTCCTGTAAGTGTATCTCAGTTTAGAAAATTCTTAAAATGTTTTGCCCATTTCACTTTATCTCCTCCCTTATCACTAATTGTGCCCCTGTCCCTATCTTTAAGTGGGACAAGTCCAGATTGACTACTTTCTCTAAATTTATTAACATGCCAGTACAATATTTTACTATTATGCCGTCTAGATGCATCTTCCAGATCCTCGGTAATTTTATCTATGGCCTCCACTCGACACCTCCTTAGTTCATATTTTGCTGCTTTCTTCACTTTCTTTACATCTTTTGTTTTCATACGATCTATCACTCAGATAATTCTTGTACAAGCCCCTTCTCCTGTTTATTAAACATAAAACTTTTTCTTTAATATTCCTAGCTGCGCTCCTAACTTTTTACCCTAAGACACCATCAACAACTTCACAAATTGTTTTCCTAAAATTATCATATTTTCCCCAAATGCATCTGATGGAAATTTTGAGATAGCCATGTGTTCAAAAATAGTCCAAAGATCTCATAACACGGCCTTTGGGGTTGACACAACCCCCCAGAGTATGGGGGTAAGGGTTGTAAGTTATGGCCCGGGGGATTGTAAGGTTTTAATGAAGGGTTGGTCTTTTGAACTTTAGAGGAGTTTCGATAGATTGGAAATGTATAGTTCTAGTTCCATTTTAAGAGTCAAGCGTGATGGAAAGAAAATTGCCCCCTCCTCCCTGAAATCCTCTTTTCCCCAAACACAGTCGATCAAAATTGTGAGATAGCCATTTTGTAACCAATGGTCCAAAGAGAATATAACAATGTATTCAGTAAGCAAATATAAGAAATATCTAGGCGGGCGTTGAACTAAATAAAAACAAACTATGAGCATGTGGATTTTCAGAAAGGTGACAAAGCAATATCTCAAGAACAACTTATATTATTAAGTTAGACCTTTAAGAGTAAGTTGTGGGGATTTTGAACTAGCCAGAAGGCACTATTTAGGCGGAGTTCCAATTAAACGAAAAAACTGTATGCATGCAGGTTTTCAAAAAGGCATATAAGCAATATCATAGGCAGCACCACTCTATAGTCAGAGGCAAAGCTGTAGCGTTGCCTCTGACTAGGCCATACGGCTCCAATGTTTTATTATTATTTATTTTATTTTTTTCCTAGAGGCAGTTCATATGGAACGGGTCATCATAGAAAATTCAAAGGGGCTCATTCAATTGGAACTTGAGAATTTTAGCGTTCTTTTAATAGTAAACAACGATTTAAAGGCGGCTCGCCCCCCCCACGCCCATCATTCCCCTAAACCTATCCCATCAAAATTTTGAGATGGGCCTGTTTGTCTACATAGTTTGGTTCATGATATAATTTATGCTTTCTATAAGGACCATTTCCCACAGGCTTGGGAACAAAGGTTCTAAGTCATACCTGGAGGGCATATAAGGTTTTTATAGAAGGCGCTATCGTAGAAACTTTAAAACAGGCTCATTCGATTGGAAATTAAAGAGCTAGTGCCCTTTTTAATAGTCGAAATTGATTGGAGTGCAACTAGCCCCCCCCCCCACGCCCAACAATACCCCAAACACATCAAAAAAAAATTTTTAGATACCCATTTTGTTAAGCGTAGTTGATTTCCAGATAGAAAATATGTTTTTGAGGAGGACACTCCCCCACAACCCTCAGGGCAAGGGTTTTAAGTTATGCCCTGGGGGCATATAAGGTTTTTATAGAAGGTGTTGTCGTAGAAACTTCAAAACAGTTTCATTCGATTGGAAATTAAAGGGCTAGTGCCCTTTTTAATAGTTGAAAGTGATTGGAGGGCAACTAGCCCCTCCCCCAGGCCCATCATTTATCCAAACACATCCAATCAAACTTTTGAGATAGCCATTTTGTTCAGTGTAGTTGATTTCCAGATAGAAAATATGTTTTTGAGGAGGACACTCCCCCACAACCCTAGGGGCAAGAGTTTTAAGGTATGCCCTGGGGGCATATAAGGTTTTTGTAGAAGGCGTTGTCGTAGAAACTTCAAAACAGGCACATTAAATTGGAAATTCAAAGGGCTAGTGCCCTTTTTAATAGTCGAAAGTGATTGGAGGGCAACTAGCCCCCCCCCATGCCCATTATTCCCCCAAACCCATCCAATCAAAATTTTGGGATAGCCATTTTGTTCAGCGTAGTTGATTTCCAGATAGAAAATATGTTTTTGAGGAGGACAATCCCCCACAACCCTCAGGGCAAGGGTTTTAATTTATGCCCTGGGGCATATAAGGTTTTTATAGAAGGCGGTGTCGTAGAAACTTCAAAAAAGGCTCATTCGATTGGAAATTCCGAGGGTTAGTGCCCTTTGTAATAGTTGAAAGTGATTTGAGGGCAACTAACTCCCCTCTCACGCCCACCTTTTCCCCAAACACATCCAATCAAAATTTTAAGACAGCCATTTTATTAAACGTAGTTTTAAGTTCTGGAAATCAGGTCTTTGAGCATTACAACTCCCCCAAAGCCCTCAGGGCAAGGGTTGTAATTTAAGGATTCTCCGAATCCTTCATATTATTTCTTATGGAAGGGATGCTCGTATAAACTTTAGAGAGGGCTCATTTGATTGAAAATTGAAAGTTCTTGTTCACTTTTTAAGAGTAAAAAGAGATTGAAGGGCAACTAGCCCCTCTCTCTCCTCCACGCCCTAAATGCATCAGATAAAAATTTTGAGATAGACATTTTGCTAAAATAGTCAAAAAAAAGTAAAGGCCATTTTAAAATTCAAATGAGCAGATTATCATACGTGTCAAACTCAAAACGACCGGAAATTAACATTAAACTAAAAATGAAGCCCAAAACAAGTAGATAATAAAAAAAAAATCATAGCAAAAAACAAACAACAAATAATAATATGAATGAAAAAATAGATATTAAAGCGAGTAATGCTTCGATTGAATATGAAAATCAAGCTTAAAACGAAAACAAATATTTTGTTATTAAAGTATAAATGAAACTTAAAACGAACAGAAATTAAATAAACAATCAATGCGAACAAACATACAATATATATTAATGTAAATGAATATATAAATCTTAAAACGAGTAAAACTTATATTGAATATGCAAATCAAGTTTGAATCGAATAAAAATAACTACAAACAAAAGTTTGGGTATCGTCTCACTGCAGAATCCTAAAACCTACTGCGTCATTGGCGCTTTACTGAAAACGGATTATATTACAAATGTTTTCTTTTGTACTTAATGTTGAAAATAAATATTAAAATTACAGTAAAATTTTGAACTGATGAGCTTTCAGCAATTAACATCATTATACATCAAATATTCGGTTTAATCTATTAGTTCTTTTCAAGATTGGTCAAGACAAATATAGGTTCACTACAAGTAAAATTTGAACACTGCCCCCTTCTTTAATTGTAAAAACCTAAAGCCTTCTGCGTCATTGGTGCTTCACTGAAAACGAATTACTCGTATATTACAAATTTATTCTTTTCCAGTTCTTACAGCATTGAAAATGAAAATAAAAATTACAGCTGATGGATCTTTCAACAATTAATATCATTATATATCTAATATTCAATTTGATTTTGTTTATACTTTCCAAGACTGTTCAAGACTCGTATAGTTTTGCCATTTTTTTTCTAACTCTGCCATTTTCTGCAACTAATCGTGTTAGTTTGTTATGTAAACATTCTATGGCTTCTAGGCATTCTATTTAAGCGGAAAACTGCACCTCAAACTTTGTGGAACATCCATTTTCTTGCATGAAACACCAAAATATAATAAAATGTCAAGTTTTGGAGTGTTCCACCAGTCGCAAGCAAGTGCCATTGGTATTTTTGAATCCGCATGGTCAATTTAGGGGGTGGATGGTATGCTAATTCTCGTAGCAGCCCCATTCCGTCGTGGTATGGTTCACATTTTCAACGCCTGGCGTCCGGACTATCATATAATCTACCAAGCATAAAACTACCCCAAATCAAATATCAATAAATAAATGAAACCCAAAAGGAACACAAATTAAAATAAATATTTGAGTCAAACTCAAAACGAGCATAAATTAATGTGAGTAGGGTTCAAGACCCCTATGCTTTCTAAAAGCCAGAATATAATTTGTACTTTACTGAAAAAAAATTCAAATGAGTTTACTGAAAAAAAAATGTGCATTGTCAATTTAATATTCATATGCTGATATTTATTCCCTAAAATCTTAATTAATTTTTGATTTCTTTAAGTTACAAAATTGAAAATATTTCAAAGAATTGTTTTCAGTAAAGCGCCAATGACGCAGTAGGTTTTAGGCTTCTGCAGTGAGACGATTCCCAAACTTTTGTTTGTAGTTATTTGTATTCGATTTAAACTTGATTTGCATATTCAATGAGTTTCACTCGTTTTAAGATTTATTTATTCATTTACATTAATATATATTGTATGTTTGTTCGCATTGATTGTTTATTTAATTTCTGTTCGTTTTAAGTTTCACTTATACTTTAATAGCAAAATATTTGTTTTCGTTTTAAGCTTGATTTTCATATTCAATCTAAGCATTACTCGCTTTAGGATCTATTTATTCATTTTTCATTACTTGTTGTATGTTTTTTGCTATGATTGTTCATTTAATTTCTATTCGTTTTGGGTTTCACTTATTCTTTACTATTAATATTTGTTCGTTTTGGGCTTGGATTTTAAATGGTATTTGTGTCTCCTGAGCTTAGGTTTAAAATGGACTTTACTTTTTTTTGAAAAACTTATTTTTCGGAAAGTTTTTTTTTAATTAATAGCTAGAAATATTATTGAAACTTTCAAAGAATCTAATTCGATTCAAAATTGAAAGTTCTATTGGTCTTTCATAGGCAGCGTGCTAGCGCTACCTAAGTAAACAACGATGTGGGCACAATGTATTTTTTTTTCTTCAGCCAGGCGCTTCGTATCGAAGGAGTTGTCGTAGAAACTTTGAAAAGGGCTCATTCGATTGGAAATTGGAGTGGCTAGTGCCCTTTTCAATAGTCGAAAGTGATGGAGGACAACTAGCCCCCCTCCCTCCCCACGCCCATCTTTCCCCCAAACACATCCAAATAAAATTTTGAGATAGCCATTTTGTTCAGCGTACTTGATTTCTGGATAGAAAATATGTTTTCGAGGAGGACACTCCCCCACAACCCTCGGGGCAAGGGTTTTAAGTTATACCCTGGGGGCATATAAGGTTTTTATAGAAGGCGTTGTCGTAGAAACTTCAAAACAGGCTCATTCGATTGGAAATTCGAAGGAGTAATACCCTTTTTAATAGTCGAAAGTGATTGGAGGGCAACTAGTTCCCCCCCCCCCCCTTCCATGTCACTCATTCCCCCAAACACATCCGATCAAAGTTTTGTTATAGCCAGATCTTCTATTTTGGGTCAATTCTGCTCTGAAAATATGATTTTAAATGGAATAATCCCCCACAACCCTTGATGCAAATATTTGCTGCTACGTCCTGGAGGTATATATTGTTCTCATAGAAGGGGTTGTCGTAGAAACTTCAAAAAAGGCTCATTCGATTGAAAATTCAAAGGGCTAGTGCCCTTTTTGATAGTCGAATTTGATTGGAGGGCAACTAGCCCCCCTCCCCACGCCCATCATTCCCCCAAACACATCCAATAAAAATTTTGAGATAGCCATTATGTTCAGCGTAGTTGATTTCCAGATATAAAATATATTTTTGAGTAGGACATTCCCCCACAACCCTCAACAACAATGTTGGCACAATGTATTATTTATAATTTTTTTCCTTTAGAGCAGGGCACTTCGTATCGAAGACGTTGTAGAAACTTCGAAAAGCGCTCAATCAATTGGAAATTGGAGTGGCTTGTGCCCTTTTTAATAGTCGAAAGTGATTGGAAGGCGACTAACACCCCTGGCACGCCCACTGTTTCCCCAAACACATCCAATCAAAATGTTGAGATAGCCATGTTGTTTAATGTAGTTGAAAGTTCTGGAAATTCGGTCTTCGAGGATGACAACCACCCTAACAGTTCTAGGGTAAGGGTTGTAATTTATGCCCTGGGGGCATATAAGGTGTTTATCGAAAGCATTATCGTTTCCAAAAGGGCTCATTCGATTGGAAATCGAATGGCCTAGTGCCCTTTTTAATAGTCGAAAGTTATTGGAAGGCTTAACATTTTTATAGTATAGATCGATGTGGGTATAATGTATTATTTTTTGTTGTTGTTGTTATTTAGACAAGGGCACTTCGTATCGAAGGAGTTGTTGTGGGAATTTTGAAAAGGGCTCATTCGATTGAAAATAGAAAGGGCTGATGCCCTTTTTAATAGTCGAAAGTGATTTGAGGGCAACTAATCCCCCTTCCACTCCCACCCTCCCACGCCCACCCTCCCACGCCAACCCTCCCATTTCTGGTCTTAAAATTTAACCAAATCAAAATAGCGTAAGTGTATACAAGCTATCAAAGAAATTAAACAGATTTTTTTTAGAATGGTATCAAGTTTTCCATTTCAGGTCAACTAGAGGAGGTATGAAACTAAATTAAACAGTACTATTTGTGTCCAGATTTTTAAAAGGCCGTATTTTGTTAAAAATTGCTGAAAATTTTTCTCCACCACACAAATACCAGGCCAAACTATAAAGTCTTAAAAAAAGAAAATATTTAAAGTATTATTTTGTTCTTTCCTGAAAAGACTATGTCAATATAAAACGAACAGAAATTAATTTAAAAAAACTTTTTCCACAAAATAAGTTTTTCAAAGAAAAGTAAAGAACTTCATTAAACAAAAAGTGAGCAAAAATAAAATCAAATAATCTACAAAGCGTGAAACTACCACTAATCAGCATCGATTAATAAATGAAACCTAAAACGAACAGAAATTACAATAATTAACTGAGTCAAACTCAAAACGAGCAGAAATTAACATAAGTTGGGATCAAAACCCCTATGCCTTCCCAAGGCCAGAACAAAATTTGCACTTTACTGAAAAAATACAAATGAATGTGTATTGTCAGTTTAATATACATATAATGATATTTAATAATCAAAATATTAATATTATTTGATTTATTAAAGTTATAAAAGTAAAAACTTCTATATTTTTTCAGTAAAGCGCAAATTTCGTTCTGGCCTTGGAAGGCAGAGGGGTTTTGTACCCAACTTATTTTCATTTCTGCTCGTTTTGAGTTTGACTCGGTTAGTTATTGTAATTTCTGTTCGTTTTGAGTTTCATTTATTTATCGATGCTGATTTGTGGTAGTTTTACGCTTGGTAAATCGTTTGATTTTTATTTTTGCTCATTTTTTGTTTAATTGAGTTCATTACTTTTCTTTGAAAAACTTATTTTGTGGAAAAAGTTTTTTAAATTAATCTAAGAGTAAAAAGAGATTGGAGGGCAATCAGCCCGTCTCTCAAGCCAATTTATTTCCCAAACACATCCAGTCAAAATTTTGAGACGACTATTTTGCTCAGCATAGTAGAATGGTCCAGAAACTATGTCTTTAGGGATATTGGGCGTGTCCATCCCCCACAATTATGCAATTGTTTCATTATGCTATACGTATAACTAAGTTCTGCTTTAAAATTAAATAAAAAAGTATTGTGTTTGTGGTTGCCAATAAGACACTTCAGCAATATATCGAGAACAACTGGGGGTATTAAGTTGAAACTCTTGGGGGTACTACTGTTACTACTTCTGCTCTTACAATTTAAATAAATAAAAGGAGTTTCAGTGTATCCAGGTTGTCAAAGAGCATAGATAGAATCTTTTGTGAATGATATTAAGTTTTTTTTTCAGGTCAACTTGAGGAGGTATAAACTTAAATTAAACAGTACTATTTGTGTCAGGATTGAAAATTGTTGAAAAAGTTTCTTCCAACATACAAATAGCAAGCCAAACTATGGATTCTTATAAAAAAAAAGATATAATTTTTTTTCATGAAAATGACTGTCAATAAAAAATGACCAGAAATTAATTTAAAAAAAACTTTTTCCACAAAGCAAGTTTTTCAAAGAAAAGCCAAGAGCTCCATTAAGCCAAAAAATGGCTACTAATTAACATTAGTAGGGCTGATAAACCCCATGCCTTCTCAAGACCAGAACATACGAGGCATGTTTTTTAAGTAAGTACCGTTTTACGATTACGCCGCCACAGTGCTACGGTCGCCGTTCTGCGCATGCGCGCTGGTTACCTACATCTCTTGTCTACGCACTGACGCAATTACAGTCTGATTTTTAATTGTATTCGTTGTTTACTGAGTATTTAAGATGCCTCCGACAATCGTGAGTCCCGCCGATTGTGAAGTATGGGCGGTTATACGATTTCTTAGTGCTAAAGGCGTAAATCCGATCGATATTCATCGTGAGATCTGTGAAGTTTACGGACAAAACATTATGAGTGATGGAATGGTAAGGAAATGGGCGAGAATCAAAACAACAATCCATGGAATGGCGACATTCATCATCACCCAAAAAGTGAAATTTAAGCAAACAATTTCTGCCCGGGAAATTTCACTTTTTTGGGTGATGATGAATGTCGCCATTCCATGGATTTTGGCCATTCCATGGAAATGTCACTACTGATGCCATGTCTTAAGTGGAAAATCTAGGGGCTAGTGGGCTGCCAGAACTTCTTAGAGAGATGTTTAATGGCTGATTTGAAAGCTATTGCTCGTATCTACGTGCTTTTAATCAGTTTTGCCATCCGTAAGTGCCAAATAAAAAAAAAATGGCACTTTGTGTGCCAGTTTTTAAGTGGAAAGGCTTCTAAGTTTAAAACGGTACCATCGTAATAATTATGGTCCGAAACCCTTAATTGGAGATTTACAAGGGACCCTCACCGTATATTCCTCTCCCAGCCCCCTTAGTAAGTCTCATTTGTCCTTTGGGAAAATTCACTCTGAACTCTTTAAAATTTAGGAATAGTAACTGTTATTTTGGTTCGTCTTAGAAGTAAAAGTTTATTGCGAAAAGAAATTTATGGTGACCTCTATCAAGACAATAAAACCCCTTGAAAACAGCGTCAAATGGAAATAAAAAATGCACCGTTGGAATAGGAATGGCCGAAAACCTTTTGAAGGATAAATACAGCCTCCCCCCTTGAACATCAAGGAAAATTACTTTTTTGCAAGGGTAGAACTGATGTTTGTCCTTTTTTTCCCTTTTTTTTCCAGGGCCAG
>NC_142796.1:56196359-56217756 GCF_049724085.1 Artemia sp. Qi Xiang Cuo
TAGCTGGACCTACTCCATATATAGCGTAGTAGGATCTATGCCATGTTTAATGTAGTACTGATTGTGGGGTGTAGCACTCAAATTCTTAGGCACAGATCCTGTGGTGTACTACTGCAGGGGTGAAGTAGCTCATTATGTTGATGGTAGTACATGAAACAATTAATATCCCCAACTGCCCCATAACAATTTTCACTTTTGCATGTATTCTGAGAAAACCAATGACCAATTTGCTTCTTCCTTTGAGCATATTTAAACTGAAGTGATGCAAAGAAAACCTCAAATATAAATAAACGTTTTTTCTCAGAATATGCCTAGACAAAAAGTGAAAACGGGTATGGGGGTACCCAATATATTGGGGGCAGTACCCAATGCATTGGGGTGTGTACCCAGTCGACTAGGCTGTGTACCCAATCTGTTTGTACAGAGATACAAACCACAGAAAATAGCTAGAATGTACATGACGACAGCATGACAACTCCTGGAAGACTCACATGAACTAAACAGTTAAACAGGATCTCTAGATGTTACAGACATGTCTGTTATGAGTTTGATTCCTGGCGTTATTCTATACTAATAAGTAAAAGCTAATATACTGTACCTTCAGCTGTAGTTCGACCCCATGACTTAATGGCTAATGCTTTTTATGTTGTTGTTGCGAAGCCACGTGTCTCTTAATATTTGAAAACTTTGCCACAGTTCCGTGGTTAGATTCGTATTTTGACCATAGAGGTAAAACGTGATTTTCGCCTTTCGTGAACATTCGTTCCTTAGAAAATTAGAAGAATTGCCAAAAAATACAAATTCTTCCCGAAAAAGTAAATCACGCCAAGAAATAAGCCAGCTCAAAATAAAATAGCCAAGTTTTAAGCCACAAGCCAGTCCCAAAAATTTTCACGCCAGTCGCCAACAAAATAAGCCAGTTTGGCGTAAAATAAGCCAATCTGGCCACACTGTTTGATGCCCTCTTTCATAATTCAGTAAACCAGCGTTCACAAGCGTGTGTAGGCAGGGTTGCCAGAAAGTCAAACAAAAAACGAGCCCGAGCCTTTGAAAAACAAGCCAAAATACGCCCGAGCCTATGAAAACCAAGACTGCCATCATGGTCAGTTCATAAAGTTCTAAAATTGCTCAAATTTGTGTGTTACACAACAATTTTCGGTGCTAAAGTCAAATAAAAATTTTGCGCGTGTCGCGGCTTGCGCCGCGACACGCCCATGGCCCGATAAGTGTAGTTGGATTAGTTCTACATCATTTTATTTTGTCCGGTTATTTCAAACTTAGCACCAATCGAAAAAAACACGGCAAAAAGGTGGTCCTGGTTAAATAAAACTTTAAACAAATCTCTCAAAACAAATACGGAAAAATGCAGTCCAAACTTTTTGTTAATTCCTTAACCTTTTTCAAAATCCTCATCATTTCGTCAATGACAAAATTAAAAAATTGTATTACGAAAGTGCTACAAATTGAAGCACGTGCTACAGTGCTGCTCATGATGAAATAGTGCTCAAAAGGTTCTTTCGTACTAAAGTCAGAAAAAGTTTTGCCCCTAATCTAATTCTACATTTACCTTGCTTGCTTACCCTTTGTTCATCCTCTTCCACTTTCACGGAAGAACAACGATTTATGTGATGCACCAAAATTCATCTGTTTTTAGCTGCAGTTTTAGCTCCAGTGAACTCTTTTCATTAACTTTTAGAATTTAATATGACTTATTCAAATGAATACGCTAGTAACAACCACAAGCCGAAGACATACAATATTTTTGGTTTATTATCGCATAAAAATTTTTGGTACACGTTATTTGGTACAGTTGCAACATTTAAAGATAACTTTATGATAAAAGTCAGGCCTAAAAAAAACAAAAAAAACGTGAGAACGGGGTTAATAACGGGGTTAGAACGGGGTTAAAAAGCCTTCGTAATCCCAAGATGAAATAATACGTACAGATAAGAACAACGATTTTGGTATTCAGTTGGTATTCAGACTTCGTTGTGGTAACATCATAGTTTTTTCAAATATAGACTTACTCAAGCTGTGAAATTTCTCTGTGGACTTTCATTTTGGATATATTTTTATAAGCAGATTACCGTTTTGCAAACTATTTTAAATTCCCTTGGGACAGTAAATTGTAGTTGAATATCTATGCAATAATTGAATAGAAATGGGTGCTAGTAACTAGTTTAGACTTGAACTTATTTACTACTTAAATGGATGAATGTGGTATAAATTAAATATATTCATGATTATGATGGAGCTTGTACATTCTGTGCTGCTAAACTTTGTGTAGTAGAATTTTCAAAGGAGGGGATAATGAAATTATTGCCAAACATACAGGTGACTTTTTTGATGAAAAGTCTATTATGATAGCTAAAACTGACCTATGGTCTCGAGTGTTCGTGGGCGAACGTGTCCCTCGACGGCAAGGTGATCTAGCTAATTACCGTCACATAAAGGATATAATTGAGACCTTTCAGAAATGCGAGTCTGATGATTTTATTTTGCCTTCTTACGTGATTATTTTGCCTACCGAGAATCCTGTCATTCCAGCCGTTGCCTATTCAAGCCTCGCATCAAGGCTTTTAAACATTGACTCCTAACTCAAGCAAATCTGTGAGAAAATTGTGTCTTATGATCTAAATTTCCCTCCTCTTAGTGACCCCAGGCCCCAGCCAATCGCTGATAATCAGGCCATTATTGTCATTTCAAAAGTTCCATCTCACCTTAATAATCCTGCAAAACGCCGTGAAGTGATTGACTTTATACCTGGTCATGAATGTATTCATAGCATAAAGCCCTCCAGTGATAAATTGGTGGTGCAGATCGATCAGACTGCTGCTAAGAACTTTTGCGATTCTGTTCCCTCTATAATGAGCCACTGTGAGTTCAAAGTAAATGAAACAAAATATATAGGTATTGTGAAAGGTTTATCAAATGCCTTTGACGTGAGCTAGCTAATTGGCTGTGGCAATATTAAGGATGCAAAACGAATTGGCAATTCTTTTGCTGCTAAAGTGTTTTTTGAAAATGCAATTGCTCTTGCTAATGCACTGAAGCTTGGCGTGAAAATTGGTTATGAGATTTTCCGTGTTCATGAGTTCCAGTGTCCACCGAGGTGCTGCCATAATTGCCAATCACCTGAAGTCCTCTTGTAATAACCCTAAACGTTGCTCCCGCTGTGCAGAAGAGCATGAATCGTCGCGCGATTTCCCGTGCCAGGCTTACCCTAAATGTGCTAATTGTCATGGCAATCATGTTTTATTTTCTCTAAAATGCCGAATCCTTCGTAATGCTGTAGCTAAACGTTCTAGTCAGCTAAGAAAATGACTATTAAAATCGAATTTACTGTATGCTCATTCAACATTAACGGAACGAAGGATAAGGATGATTCTTTGAACCAGAAACTATCTGATTTCGACATTTTGTTTCTACAAGAACATCTTTTGCCCTTGGTGAGTTTGAACTCCTTTCGCAGGAGTAAAGAACACTTGGTTTTCGCTAGAAGTACCCTAAAAAATTCCGGAAGACCTTCAGGCGGGCTGGCCTGCCTATTAAAACATAAACTACTCCCGCTATCCCCTCTGTGTTATCGTGAATGTGATTATTTCATTGCAATCCGTCTTGCTAGCCTAGTTCTTAATAATGTATACCTCCCTTGCCACCAAAGATCATTTTCCTCTCTAACAAAGTATACTAAAGCATGTGCATCGCTAAAGACCCTTCTTATTAATGTTGAGAGTAATGGATTGGATCCTTTTAGGCGATATGAACTGTGATATAAACTCTACCTCAACACGAACTGATTTATTTTTGGATTCGCTACCTAATGACTATCGGGTTTTGGATAAAGATGCATCCCATTCATACATACATAATAGCGGTTCAATGTCTGATATTGATCACTGTGTTGTTTCTTCTGGTGTTTCTATTAGTGATATTCACATTGACTAGGATGAACGTGATTATGACCATCTGCCCCTTTCAGCCATTATCACCATCAATACGACTCGGGCTGAACAGAACTTATGTACTAATTACAAAAAGTGGATAACCGAAAGAGACTGGAATAAAGCGGACTGGCCTCTATATCTATCAACCCTTGCTCTTCTTTTGTCTACGATTAAAGTTCCATTTAATTTACTCTGTACCAGTGTTATATCCCAACCAGCTCGATTTCAGCTGAATATATATTACAGCCAGATTGTTTCCTGCCTGAAAAAAACCTGAAGAAGTGGCTGTCCTGCTTTGTCGTTTTAAGTTTAAGAATAGAGGCTCAATATGGAAATCTGACCCTGATTTAAAAATTGTGAAAAATAGTGCAAAATTGTGGCTTAGAATTTGGGTAGCGTGCAGCCACCCTTTAAGGGGTCACCTTTTTGACATTAAACAGAAAACGAAGTTGGAGTTTAAACGTTATCTTCGTAAAGTAAGGTACAATGGTGTAGAATTTCCGAAGACCTCTAGTCAGTGGGAACAAGTGATTAATGTTGCGAAATTTAATTAACCTCCTAATGCCGATCAGATCCCTAATGCCTCTTGGATTAATCACTATAATAAAATTTTTAATATTATGAATTATGCGGTTCACTCTCGGTTTGTTAGCCTCTGTTCTAATGTATTATCTGCGAAAATTTACCAAGGCCATGTGTCTCCCGTTTCTGCTGACCGTGTGATTCGTTGTGTTAAGAATTTAAAATCTAAATCATGTGATATTGATGGTATTAGTGTTTTTCACCTTCATATTGATTCGAAAAAATTGATTTATCATTAGCAATTATTATTTAAAATTTGTCTATTTACGTATTTGATGCCTGATTCTTTCTTGTGTGGGAATGTCACTTTGATTCTTAATCGTGGGAAAGATCCGACTAATTGCGCATCATATAGACCTATTACGGTAGCCTGTTCGCTGAGAAAAGTTTTTGAATATGTCCTGCTTCCTGAAATTCTTCCAAAAGTTGTATTTGTGTCCAATTAATTTGGGTTTAAACCAAATATAGGATGCCAACATGCGCATCGAATTCTTACTTCTTTTTTAATTCAAGCAGAAAAAGATGGATCTGAAGTTCATTTATGTGTGTTAGATATTTCAAAAGCTTTTGACTCGGTCTGTCACAGCCAACTATGGTATTCTCTCCAGCTTGGAGTGAATTCATCTGTTATATGTATCCTTCGTTTTTGGTATGCAAATTCATATGTTCGACTTTGGTCAGGAGAGATCTTTTTTGGTAATATTACTATTTGGTCTGGACTTAGGCAGGGAGGGGTTCAGTCACCTTACCTTTTTAATGCTTGTTTATACCCTGTGCTTTCTCGTATTTTTCCGTCGTGTTTTACGGGTCTAACTAATTTATCTTATATTGCTTAAGCAGATAATTTATTACTTATTAGCCGTTCAAAATTCACCCTAGCTAAGTCTACCTAGTTTGTTTCTAAGCTTTTGGAAAAAATTGGCCTCGTGCTTAATGCTGAAAAATGTTAATATTTAGTTTTCAATGCTAAAAACCCAAGTAGTGATTTGATTTGTAGTTCTTTTTCAGTTAAGCTGGCTCCTGCGTTGCGTTGGCTCGGGATTAGTATCCGCTCTTCTATTTCAGCTATCCGTGCTAGTGTACTTGCAGATATTAAGAATAAGCTTAAAGCAGGTTATGCTAAAATTGTCCCAAATCGCGGCCGACATTCTTTTAAGGCATTGGCTAAACTCTATTCTACATATTGCAACCATTCCATTCTTTTTCTATCAGGTTTGCGCCCATTTTTTAATACTAGTGATAGGCAGGATATTAGAGTTTTGTTTTTCTGTTATTGTAAATATCTTTTCTATGTGCCTCATTGGTATAGAAACCGTAAGATTATTCGAATGTTTAATGCAACTAATATATTGACATCCTATAATAAGTTGGACTCCAAGTTAAAAGATGAAATCTGCAAGCGGTTGGGTCCTTTTCATCCTCTTGTGCGATTGTTCTGATTTGCATTTGTAGTTCTTTATATTGATATTGTTTTGCATGTGTTTTGTTTTGAATGTCTTTACCTTTTATTTTCTTTTATTACTCCACTTTTTTTATAATTATTAGTGGGTCAAAAATAAATTATTAATTATTATTATAAAAAACAAAAACAAAAAAGAAAGGCACTTAGATCCATAAGGCACTAAGGGATTTAAGACTCAAAGGAGCCTAGGGTATTATCTAGATCGGTAATTTGGTTAAGGCTTATTGTGTTCAGCTCATTTATAACCCAACTCCTGACTAGGATTAAAATAAATAATTATTTTACAAATGAAGAACAGAAATTAGTGATGGGCAGGGCTGATTCAATATGGAAGACATTCTAGCCAAAATTGATCATCATTAATTATGAGAGCATCATAGCATGTAACAAGTACCTGACAACCATTAGAAGGTTGGGGTACAGTTTCCATATTTGGAAATACCACTGGAGAGAATTAAACGGTATGCTTGATAAACACATATATGATTATACAATTGAAGTACGGAACAAGGGACAACTTATAAATACCTTTTATTCTTTCAAATTGTATTACTTGTTTCACTAAAAAAATCTGTCCTTCAACTCTCATAGTCCCATATATAGGCCTAGGACATATGTTTATGCAGGACAACAAAAACACTCAAACCACACAATTATTTCTTTACAACATATAACATGTTTTTATTAATCATATTATCAAGTCAATTTTCATTGTTATTTATATTTAAAAATCTGTTTAAATAATGTTTGATATGTATTATATATGAAAGTGTTCTACAATCGGACATTGATCAAGTGGTTTTGGTAGGTCAATAAACTAAGTTAAAAGATGTATACAATTCAAAAGTTGGTTCATGGATGGGTGAACAAACTACTTTATTTTATATTAGCCTTTAGTTAGGGATATTAAGAAGGAAACATTTGAAGACACGAATTGTTCCTTAACAATATGAAAAAAAAGTAGTTAAAAATTTTGAAGGTGCTTCCACTATACTTTATCCCACCCCTCTAATGTCCCAATGTATTGCCAAAATTGTATATTTCCCATCTGTTTTTTGTTTCTTGACTTCATCAATATTTACTTAATTTAAAGAAAACAAGGGTTTAAACAAGAGTAATGAATGGCAAAATGCATGGGAAATATATGAGTAGGGCTATATACTTGCAGATTAGGGGAAGGGGTAAATTATACTGGAAGTGCCTTCAAAATAGCTTAACTACAATTTTTCTCCATACTTTTAAGTGAGAATTGCTTTCTTTATATGTTTCTTATTCAGTAGCTCTGATTTAAGACTAATAGACTTTGATTTCTGTTTTGGTATAATTTCTAGTTTAGTGGCTTTTTGCTGTCTTGGAAAATATTTGAGTCAGGTGAATGACTCTTTCAAGAATGCATCAATCTAATAATTAATAATCTCTTAGGAAAATATTTTGAAATACATACCTCCACCTCCTTCTCCCTTTTGAAGGCACTGATATTTGATGACCTTAAACAATCCTTGTGAAACCTTGCAAATGAAATAATTATAAATAACATATTTTGATTGTAATTCAACTTTACTCCCTCCCCCACCCCCAATGTGCCAAAAATAGGCTAGCCTAGCCCAAATTCTATATTTCCAATACATTTTCTGTTTCTTGATTTTGTCTTTATTGATTCAATTTTTGGGCAGATTGTTAAGACAAGAGTGAGTATAAAAATGAGCAGGAAATATGTAAGGTAAAATCCTAGACAAGCTATTTTTTGATATCTTGGAAGAGTTAGGTTAGGAGAACAAAACTTTCAGTGATGAATCCAGGGCCAAAAACATGCTCTGGGAAGGTATTGCCATTCTACTATGTTAAACCCCTTCTGATTTCTAAGTCTTGGAATTTTGACAAAACAACATTATATCTTAATTTTGAGTTTCTTTTTCTCTGGTTTTAGTTTGAAAATGCAATTCCTGTTATTAGTAGAATTTTAAGCCATATCAAGGTTTTTTTCCTAAATTTAGGAAAAGTATTTCCAGATCTTTGAAACTTCGCAAATTTGGATTGAGCAAAGTTGTAAAGCTGAAAACACTTTTTTTGTACTTTTTTTTAAGCAAAAGATCTATTCTGCATGGTTTCACTTTTATAAAACAATGGTTTTTAAAGGTCATCAAAGGTCAGTGCCCTCTATTGGGGAAAGGAGTAGAGATGGGTTGGCTACTTCAAAATATCTTTCAAGGACATACTTTAGTCTGTAAACCCATCCCAGAAAGCTTCATTTTTGTAACCTAACCATTTCCAAAGATAGCAACAAATAACTTGTCTAGAATTTTACCATATATAATTCAGACTATATATTTGCATGGGTGCCCATAAGGGGGAACAAGGGGGGGGGGGGGCACCTTCACCGTAGTACACTTAGCATCATTATTTACAGAAACTGTAGTTTTAGTACTAAAAGTATACACATAGTTCCTTCTGGCTAGTTCAAAATCCCCCAAAATATACTCTTAAAGATCTAACTTATTAATTTAAGTTGTTCTTGAGATATTGCTTTGTCACCTTTTTGAAAGTCCACATGCTCATATTTTGTTTTGATTTAGTTCAATGTCTGCCTAAATATTTATCGGATTTGATTACTGAGGATGTTGTTATATTCACTTTGGACTATTGCTCTGAGGGTTGTGGGGGGGGGGGGCATTCTCAAAATCATAATTTTTGGACCTTTAAACTATGCTGAACAAAATGGCTATCTGAAAATTTTGATTGGATGCGTTTGGGGAAGTGATTGATGTGGGGGAGGGGGAGCTGGTTGCCCTCCATGAGCTCATTTTGAAGTTCCTGTGACATTTCTTTCTATAAGAAGTACCCTGGTCTAAAATACAAAACAATATATTGTGCCCACATTGCACTTTACTTAGGCAGCACTATTGCGCTGCCTATGATATTTTGTCTTGAGATTTTGATTATACAGCACTGGAAGTGCCAATTAGACCAGGTAAGCCCCCCTATAATTCAGCCTATGGGCACCCATGTAAATTTGCACATTAGAGGGGGGGGGGAGGTAAAGTATAATAAACTTGCAGTTAAAGTGTTAATTGCAACAGTCTAGAGAAGGACATGTAGAGAAGGAAACATGTTAAGAAAACAATTCATAATATGCAGAATAATTTTAGATAACACATATTGCATATATCTCAGCTATAATTTATCCCTAAATCCTTCCCCTAATGTGCAAATATATAACCCAAATTAGATATCTCCAATGCATTCTGCCTTCCATTAGTAACTGGTTTTTCTGGTTTTGCTCTCTAAAAGTCGTTTAAATTTGCTGGTACACTGGATAATTTTCAGCCTTGTATTTGCAAATTAAGGGGGATGGCCTGGGGGTAATCTATAGCAGGGCTACAAGCAATATATCAGCAACAGTTATTTCTGTATATTAATTATCAAGTATGAATTTTTTTCTTAACATGTTTCCTTCTCAAGGTATATACCATTACAAGTAGGGAAATATGCATGTTACAAATTCTTTTCTAGACATGATTGTTTAGCAACAACCCCAATTCTAGCCCAAGCCAAGGCCACAAAAAGATTGGGCCAGATCTGTCAAATATATCAAAAAAGGATAGATCTGCATAAAATTCAAATCTTGCCTTAATCTGAGCAGCAATAAAATTGCTTCTAACTCCTAACGCAGAGCCATCTCAGCCATGCAGAAATAAATTCCTAATGGAGAAGCGTTTCAGAATAGAAAGCTTTCTACGCGCTAAAGGAGGGTTCTTGTCTTTTTGGTGCATAACCACGGCTGAGCCATCGTGATTTTGTAATTTTTGTCTGGTTCCAAGCTTTTAATCAAAATAAGCCCAGAATAAGCCCATTTTTGTACAAAAAAAGCCCACTTTCCCGCCCCACGGCCCCCACGCCCACTCCAAAATTCTGCCCACCCCTGACGGTTAAAACAAGCCCACGGAGCGGGAAACAAGCCCATCTGACAACACAGTGTATAGCTAGAATCCCATGTCTAGACACGTGTCTAGCCAAAATCCAATGTCTAGGCAACGACCGTTCACAAGTAAAATTCGGTGCTTAGAGAGCGGTTTTTGCGAGATTCCTGGAAACACTTTCCTGCTCGGCCTCTCGTCTGGAAAACAGCTGGAAAGCAAAAACGAGAAAGTGGAAAGCACTGGAGCGCGAAAACTAGTGGAATACGACTAGAATCTAAAAGAATACATCTGTTTTAGCATTTGATTGGCTGAATATTTGAAATGAAGAATTGAAATTAAATATCTGAATTAAAGATTTGAATATTTTAGAGTGGATGTAAGTAATTCAAGCATCAAGGGTCATGGTTTATACAAAAGTCAACTTCCCAAAGCCGTAGGGATCGGGCTTCGTTTTCTGATTTTTCTGGAATCCTGGCTTTCCAATTTATGGTTTCCAAGATAATAGAAACCCAGATTCTGGAAATTCTGGGAAGTGAAGCCCCAATCAAAGTAATGCTTCCTGAGCCCTAACTTAAACATAAAGCTTTGTTTCCACCTGAACTTTTGAGTGGTAACAGGACAGTATTGCAAAAGCAACAAACAAACCCCTAATTTTTATTACCTTTCTTTTTTCCCTCAGATGGATAACAATCTAAATGGAAACTGCATCAGTGTTAACTGGGTAAATATATAAATATTCATATAATTTAGTCAGGAAAAAAAGTGAATGCATCACTTGCTGCCTTTTTTATTCTCTTTTAAATGAAGTAATCACTTCTGGGGCAAGAAAAAAAAAACCATAGCACCGTTAAGTTTTTAAATGGGTTTCTATGTGTTTTTTTATGGGTTCCTAAAAAGTGTCTGGCGAGAAAAATTTGCCATTTGTAGTTTATTCAGGAACAGTAATTATTATTTTCATTACCTCTTATTAGTCAAATGTTAACTTGAAATCAAATTTATAGGAATTTTTTAAGAGCTTCAAACCCCTTGACAGTGACATTGGTTTTACTGTGACGTCATTTACAAAGAGCTTCTGTCTCTTTAGAAGCTCCTGCAAATTTGTTTTCAAAACAACATTTGACTAACAAAAGCTAATGAAGATAGTAATTACCATTCGTCAATCAGCTACAAATGGCAGTTTCTTTTCACTTAATAGTTCTTTTAGAAATAGATTTTTCTAAATTGTTGTTGTTACTTTGGGCTCTTTTAGCCACTTAAAGGGCTCAAAGAGGAATTCAATCCAAGCAATTATTGAATTCAGAAGGAGCATAAGAAAAGAATCAAATATTGTGTTCAATATTTCCCTAGCTAAGTTAAATTAATATGTATATATTTACCTTTAGCTAAGCCACTTCTTTGTTTAGATGTCTGCTGTGAATACATTTATGCCGTATTTGTTAACTAGTGCACTTGCTGGTTTTTCTCCAAAATGCTTATTTGTTGTTGTTTCTTCATTTAAACATAGCGTACATTTTTTATCTCTGGTGGTGTTTCAGTTCTCTGTTTGTTTCATTTGATGTTTTGTTGACCGGCAAACACAGAAAAATGGAAATATGATCGTTTTTATTCACAGTTCTCTTGCAAAGAGGCAGAGAACTGGCTCATAAAGTCAGTCTGGTCTCTGTTTAAATAAAGAAACAAAACAATTTACATGGAACAAAAATGTGATAAAGAAGAGTGTAATGAATTATTGAATGCTAGTTTGTTTCTCTTTTTTATTCAACTTGATAAAGTAGCTATTTCTGCATTTAGGAGTGCATTTTCATCTATTATACCAGAAAATATACCAAAACGAGTAAGAGTAAGGCAATATGGTTTTTTTTTAATGTCCAGTAGTCAAACCAGAGACCCCAGAAATGAGAACAGGGAATTATGACTACAGATATATACCTCACCTATAGAAGATGCCTTTTTCTGCACCGCGGGAGATTGAACATTGGAGAATTGGTCAGGGATCAGACAGAAACTGTAAGGCACATCAAAGGTGGACAAAATAAGCTGGAATTCAAAAATTTCTGCTGTTTTAATTTTATTTCTTCCTGTTTAAATTGTATTTTGTTGGAACCGACAGTATTTGCTTTATGGTTCATCAGATGCCGGCTATGTGCATTGGGGTACTAAAATCATTATAAATACGACTATCGTCTAAGGGCAGTTTTCACCTTCTTCTTTCATACTTTATTTGACTGCCAAAGAACAGTTTTCTCTAGATTCCCAGAAACTTTTCTACTGGGTCACAAGACTAAAGTCTCTTAGATGAAGTGAATGGTTTTAATCTGGACCATGCTCTACTCAGGTTATAAAGATTTGGCTGCGTATACCTTTGACTGAAAGAGGATTTTTTTTTTTTTTTACTGGAAACTTTACACAGAGAATTATGAAAGAATAAGGCCTCTTTATATGGTTTTAATTTTTGATCCTAGGTAAGAACTAAAAAATCTCATTGGACCTTGCTAATTCAGGAACCTTGAATCCTAGCTATAGCAGGGTGTCTTTATACACTGGTGTTGTAAATCCTTGGTAAAGCAAGGTATTCTGAAATGCAAAGGTCCTCTAAAATCTCTAGGTCCAAACTGCGTGATCCCAGCTGATTCCATCCTATCCTTCTAGGTATAATTGCATTCGACTCAACGCAGAGGCTGTATTTACCTTAATTTCCTCATCCTGGGTTTTGAGTCAGTGAAGCCGGTCCAAAAAAAGAATTCCTAGGTACACTTTTTATTCCCGCTTTTTGGAGCTCAATATCACTTCTTTTTTGTTTCTATCATAACTAAAATATCTTTTTTCAGTAGCTAAGCTCCCAGAATCTGGACTTTTAAATTCCATTTTTTAGGGTGATTTTAGTCTGATGTCACATTCCAGAACGTATGCAAAGGAAAAGTCAACCCAATATATAAGAGCCCAGATTCCAGAAATTCTGGTAGGTGAAACCACAGCTTAAATGTTTATTTCTCATTGACATTTTTCTTCTAGGATATGGAAATGGCCTGTTTTGCCGCCTCAACGGTTGCCATACAACTTATTGACCTTCAGTTGGGTTTATTCAGCAGCTCAGATGATGAGGAGAATTTTATTGTAAGGAAAAGAAGAACGAGAAAGATGTTCCTCATAAATTGTATTGCAGCCCGCTATGCTGGCAATACGCGGGATGAACACATGAAACTGTCAGGATATTTCACAAATATGATTCCGAAAATGACGGACTGGGAGTTTTGGAGAAACTTTAGGATGAAGAGGGAGACTCTCACTGTTTTTGTCGATTTTTTTTAACCACATCTAAGAAAAAATTATTCTGGTGGCAATGTTCCAATTGAGCCCGCTGAGGCTGCCCTTATTTATCTTTCATACATTGGGAGCCAAGTGTTTCTCAGAGAGTTAGCTGTAAAGTTTGGACGATCAAAAAGTGGAGTAAGAAAAGCTATTTTTCTTGTTACTGATATTATTGTGAAATATGGAGTACAAAAGTACACCAGGTGGCCCCAGCAAGCAGATACATCTGAAGTTGTTGAACTATTTCGTGAGAAAAGCCGTCTACCAGGCCTCATAGGTGCCATTGACGGCTGTCATTTAAGAGTTGAACCTCCAAGCAAAGACCAACTGTCATTCTTAGACAGATTATTTGAAAAAAAACTACGTTTTCTAAAGAGTTAAAGAGGCTGAGTCACAAGTTCGAACCTTAAAACGTACAGGGATTAGAAGGTACAGTTGGGGGCTGCCGCCCCCAAACCCCCGCTTTCGCAGCCTTTAAATAAAAAAAATTTTTTAAACTGAAAGTAAGGAGCGACATTAAAACTTAAAACGAACAGAAATTATTCCGTATATGAAAGGGGCTGTGCCCTCCTCAACGCCTTGCTCTTTACGCTAAAGTTTTTATTGTTAAAAAAAGAGTTGTGAGAAAGTAAAACTTAAGCGTAAAGAGTGAGGCGTTGAGGAGGGCACAGCCCCTTTCATATACAGAATAATTTCTGTGCGTTTTAAGTATTAATGTTGCTCCTTACTTTCAGTTGAAATTTTTTTTTTTATTTAAAGGCTGCGACAGCGGGGGGTTTGGGGCGGCAGCCCCAAAATTGTACCTCCCAATCCCTGTACGTTTTAATGTTCGAACTTGTGACTCAGCCTCTTTAACTCTTTAGAAAACCTAGTTTTTTTCAAATAATTTCTGCTCGTTTTTGTACAGTTTATTACTTATTATTGCTTGACTAACTGTTAGATGATTGTGTATTATTCTTTTCTTTCTCGACAGGGTGTTTTAAGGGTCGACCTTGTAACTCAGCCTCTTTAACTCTTTAGAAAACGTAATTTTTTTCAAATAATTTAAAAAAGAAACTGAGTTTCTTTTTAAACTTTAAATTCAGTATATAAAAAAATTCCTCTGCCGGGGAATCGAACCCGGGTCTTCCGCCTGACAGTCAGGAGTATCGACCGCTGTACTAAAGAGACACAATTGTAATTGTTTTTTAGTAAGTGGAATCTATTTTTGACGCAAGCAAATCCCCACAAAACTTGATATTTGGTTTTTGGAAAACAGGGAAGGAGTGATCAGATTGAGCTGAAATTTCGAGGACAAGCTCCCAGGCCCCAGGAAAGCTTATCTTCTAAATGTCACCCCGATCAGACAACGTTAAAGGGGGGCTGTGGTGGGAAAAATTAACATGGGCTCTTATAGGAAAACGAGGTTTTTTGTAAATGTAAATTCGGGCGATAATTTTTTCGGTCTGAAAATATCAAAAGGCCCTAACAGGTCAAATTCTGCTTCGAATGAGTCCTCATTCACCCGGATCAGTTGCCAACTGTGGCCTTTAGGCGTCTATAACAAAAAAAAGAGAAATGAACATTAAATGGCTATATCTGGTTTTTGGAAAACAGGGAAGGAGTGATTGGATTGAGCTGAAATTTCGAGGAAAAGCTCGCGGAACCGAAGAAAGCTTAATCTCTAAATTTCAGCCCCATCAGACAACGTTAAGGGGGGGCTGTAGTCAGAAGGTCAAAACTTCCGGCCCACTTTTACCCCGGAAGATCAAATTAGAGGAGGGTGAAATTTTGCAAGTTTCTTAGTTTGAGCTTGGGCTACAAAATGCGATTACCGCTGTCTCTCTGCGACCGCTAGGACCGGAAATCGCTTAACATTGTGGTGGGTCGCCTCTTTATAGAGGCACAAGTGTGCCTCCTCGAAAACTCTTCCACTCTATAGTTTTACTTGGTGTTGTCTTGCCAAATAGATTATTTTCTTATGTGTCAGTTGGCATGCCAGGGTCTTCACATGATGCAAAATGTTTGAAATGGTCAAGTTTATGGAGGAAAGTCCATCAGAGAAAGAAAGACTATTTCCCCACTGCAGATTTTCATATAATTGGAGACTCAGCTTTCCCCTGTCTTGACTGGTTAATTCCTGTGCTAAAACCCACATTGGCAGACACGGGCCAAAAGAAAAGGTTCAACAAGAGGATGTCAGCTGGAAGAGTGATTGTAGAGAACTGCTTTGGAGATTTGCTGAACAGACTTAGAAGACTGCACTTCATCAAAACGAATGAGGTCAATTATGCAACTGCCATCGCAATGTCTGCATGTGTTATTCATAACATGTGCCTGATAAACGGTGACACAACCCTACTTCCCACCGGAGGAAGCAATTTGACACAGATTGGGGTATGGCTAAAGTCAAAATTAATAAAGTAACATCTATTCTAAAGAAAAAAAGAAAAGTGTTTCTACAAACATTATTTTTCTAATAGTAAACGTCACGTCTAACATATCTATATCATTCTCATTTTGTATTTCCAAAATATTAAAAATGATTTTTTAAGCATATTTCATGTCATTCTAAGACATGTAAAAAAAGTTTAAAAAATTTTTATGTTAAAAAAATATATAAAAAATTAAAGTTAAAAAAAAGTAAAAAAGTTAGAAGTTCGAAAAAAACTATAAGAAATGGGAAAGGGGAGTAAAAAGCTGGGGGGCAATGAGGCCTTTGGAGGTTTGGTCACCGATTACTAAGGGCTGTTGTATCATTGCCAAAAATGTATATGACTTTTTGTAGTAGCTCCATTAATATACTCACTATGGGCATCGTCAAATCCTTAAGCCCCTCACTACTGGATTTCTTTTCATGGAATTTTTTGTGTAAAACAGAGTGCACAACCTATTTTCTATTTTGCGAGAAGAATTTCTTAGTAACTCCAATAGTATAGCCTACCCCCTATGGGAGTCGTCAAATCCATAGCCTCCTCTCTACTTGATTTCTAGGGATTGTTCTCAAATTCTAAGGATTGTTCTGGATTTTTATATTAGAATTCTATTCTTGGCGCTTTTTAATATAAAGTATTTAAAATCCAACTTTATATTCACTCAATGATTGTTTTGCAATAGCATCAAGATTACACCAGAGTAGAAAGGGGGGTGCTACTCCGACATGACCACGTGGTTTATGGTTTTCTCAGTGAGAATGAAAAAACAGGAATTTTCTCACTTGGAAAAACATGAATTTTGTCACATTTATGGTTGTTTTCATGGATGGATATGTGTGTTGTTCGATTTATTTGATGTTTTTCTTGGATTTCAACATCAAATTATGGCTGTTTTATGGTTTTTGTCAGTGAGAATTTGAAAAACATGAACTTTGTCACATTTATGTATGTTTTCTTGGATGGTTATGTGTGTTGTTCGATTTATTTGATGTTTTTCATGTCTGTTTTATGGATGATTCAGAAATAGTATTTGATGTTGTTGCTCTAGCCAAATGTTATGACTTTCCCGGAAACAGTTAGATCACGTGTTTCCTTCTCAGCCAATCAACGAGTCGGATACATCCCCCTTCTCAGCCAATCAGAGACGTGCTTACATATTAGCGGCGGTGGGAATATAAGGAAAGGGTTTTTTGCTATAGTTTTATTAGTCTGTGAATAGAATTCAAAGGAGTGAGAAGAAGAACAGTTTTGACTTTACTCATTTGGATATCTATTTGTGTGTGTGTTGACGATGACGATGAGTGGAATGTTTGCACTAATAGAAGTTGATAGTGGAGCTGCTGATAATGTTACAAGATAACCAAACATTTAGGTGGAAATTAATAAAGGATCGCGGCTTTGTATGGAATGGGATTAAGTATATGAAAGATATGTGATATCCTTGAGCAAATTTAAAATGGAGGATCAATTATGTTTCTCCTCTAAAGTTGATATAGCACATGTGAATAGACTTCAATGTGCTTTAAGTGCATTGGTGAAACATATTGAAGACAATAAACAGTATCGCTGATTGTACATGCTCCGTATTATTGATGTTGTTGTTCTAATTATTCAATAAAATTGTTTCGAAATCGAAAATGTTTTCTTTCTTTTCTGGTTAGGGCTAACGAATCAGGGTCAGTATAGAGTCAGCAGTCGGAGTGAAAGGACTGAAAAATGAATAAATTTGAGAAATAGAGAATTAGATCAAATCTAGTGTTTATGGAAAAACATTTGACTTTGGATGATGATTTTCTCGACCTCCTCCCTCCTCCTCCTCCTCCCACCTCCTCCCTCCTCCTCCTCCCACCTCCTCCCACCTCCTCCTCCCTCTTTCTCCTCCTCCCCCCCCATTCCTCCCCATTTTTTATACTTTTTTTGTGCATTGAGACACAGAACGACCCCCTGCCCCCGGCCCCTCCCCCCTCCAAAGGTCTGATTTTTTCAAAGTTCATTTTGAATTTCTTTCATTGAAATGCAAGAGTTGGAATATTTCAGTAGTGTTTGGTTGTGGTTTACCTTGTCACAGTTACATTTTCTTGATTTTTCAAAGTTCATTTTGAATTTCTTTCGTTGAAATGCAAGAGTTGGAATATTTCAGTAGTGTGATGTTGTAGTTTACCATGTCACAGTTACATTCACTTAATTTTTCAAAGTTCATTTTGAATTTATTTCGTTGAAATGCAAGAGTTGGAATATTTCACTAGTGTGATGTTGTAGTTTACCCTGTCACAGTTACATTCCCTTAATTTTTGATAGTCCATTTTGAATTTCTTTCGTTGAAATGCAAGAGTTGGAATATTTCAGTAGTGTTTGGTTGCTGTTTACCATGTCACAGTTACATTCCCTTAATTTTTGATAGTACATTTTGAATTTCTTTCATTGAAATGCAAGAGTTTGCATATTTCAGTAGTGTTTGGTTGCGGTTCACCTTGTCACAGTTACATTTTCTTGATTTTTCAAAGTTCATTTTGAATTTCTTTCATTGAAATGCAAGAGTTGGAATATTTCAGTAGTGTTTGGTCGTGGGTTACCGTGTCACAGTTACATTTTCTTGATTTTTCAAAGTTCAATTTTAATTTCTTTCTTTGAAATGCAAGAGTTTGAATTTTTCAGTAGATTTTTGTGGAGGTATACAGAGTCTCTTTTACATTACATTTTTTTTTCTTTTATCAGGTTTATTTTCTTTATATGTATTTATCGAGTTGGAGTATTTCACTCGTGGTTGGTTGAGGTTTACCATGTCACAGTTACATTCCCTTTATTTTTCAAAGTTCATTTTGAATTTCTTTCGTTGAAATGCAAGAGTTTGAATATTTCACTAGTGTTTGGTTGCGGTTTACCTTGTCACAGTTACATTTTCTTGATTTTTCAAAGTTCATTTTGAATTTCTTTCATTGAAATGCAAGAGTTGGAATATTTCAGTAGTGTTTGGTCGTGGTTTACCTTGTCACAGTTACATTCTCTTAACTTTTCAAACTTCATTTTGAATTTCTTTCTTTGAAATGCAGGAGTTGGAATATTTCAGTAGTGTTTGGGTGAGGTTTACCTTGTCACAGTTACATTCACTTAATTTTTCAAAGATCATTTTGAATTTCTTTCGTTGAAATGCAAGAGTTGGAATATTTCACTAGTGTTTGGTTGCGGTTTACCATGTCACAGTTACATTTTCTTGATTTTTCAAAGTTTATTTTGAATTTCTTTCATTGAAATGCAAGAGTTGGAATATTTCACTAGTGTTTGGTTGTGGTTTACCTTGTCACAGTTACATTTTCCTGAATTTTCTAAGTTGATTTTGAATTTCTTACATTGAAATGCAAGAGTTGTACTATTTCAGTAGTGTTTGTTTGTGGTTTACCTTGTCAAAGTTACATTTTCTTGATTTTTAAAAGTTTATTTTGAATTTCTTACATTGAAATGCAAGAGTTGGAATATTTCAGTACTGTGATGTTGTTGTTTACCTTGTCAGAGTTACATTTTCGTGATTTTTCAAAGTTGATATGGAATTTCTTTCATGGAAATGCAAGAGTTGGAATATTTCAGTAGTGTTTGGTTGTGGTTTACCTTGTCACAGTTACATTTTCTTGATTCTTCTATGTTCTTTTTGAATTTCTTTCGTTGAAATGCAAGAGTTGGAATATTTCAGTAGTGTTTGGTTGTGGTTTACCTTGTCATAGATACATTTTCATGATTTTTCAAAGGTCATTTTGAATTTCTTTCGTTGAAATGCAAGAGTTGGAATATTTCAGTAGTGTTTGGTTGTGGTTTACCTTGTCACAGTTACATTTTCTTGATTTTTCAAAGTTCATTTTGAATTTCTTTCGTTGAAATGCAAGAGTTGGAATATTTCAGTAGTGTTTGATTGTGGTTTACCTTATCATAGTTACATTTTCTTGATTTTTCAAAGTTCATTTTGAATTTCTTTCGTCGAAATGCAAGAGTTGGAATATTTCAGTAGTGTTTGAGTGTGGTTTAACTTGTCACAGTTACATTTTCTTGATTTTTAAAAGTTCATTTTGATTTTCTTTCGTTGAAATTCAAGTGTTGGAATTTTTCAGGATTTTCTTTTCCTTGTTTTCAATTTATAAGCTACATTCTAGTTTTTTTACAAAGTTCATTTTGAATTTCATTAGCTTAACTTCAAGAGTTGTAATAGTTAAGTAGTGTTTGTATGTGGTTTACCTTTACAAAGTTAAAGTTTCCTTATTTTTAAAAGTTAATTATTAAGTTCTTAAGTTTAAAAGCAAGAGTTGTAATATTTCATTAGTGTTTGCTTGAGGTTTACCTTGTCACAGTTACATTTTCTTGATTTTTCAAAGTTCATTTGAATTTCATTATTTGGAAAGAAAGAGTTTGTCTATTTAAGGAGTTTGTTATTTTTTTTTTAACTTTAACAATTAAATTTTACTGATTTTTAAAATTTTATTTTGAATTTCTTTCGTTGATATGCAAGAGTTGGACTATTTCAAAAGTATTTGTTCATGGTTTCTATTGTCACATTTACAGTTTCGTGATTTTTCAATGTTAATTTGAATTTCTTAAATGGAAATAAAAGAGTTGAAATATTTCAGTAGTGTGTTATTGTCGTTTAAACTGTCACAGTTACATTTTCTTGATTTTTCAAAGTTAATTTTGAATTTCTTTCGTTGAAATGCAAGAGTTGGAATATTTCAGCAGTGTTTGGTCATGGTTTACCTTGTCACAGTTACATTTTCGTGATTTTTCAAAGTTCATTTTGAATTTTTTTCGTTGAAATGCAAGAGTTGGACTATTTCTGTAGTGTTTGGTTGTGGTTTACCTTGTCAAAGTTACATTTTCTTGATTTTTCAAAGCTCATTTGGAATTTCTTTCATTGAAATGCAAGAGTTGGAGTATTTCAGTAGTGTTTGTTAGTTGTTTACCTTGTCACAGTTACATTTTCGTGATTTTTTAAAGTTCATTTTAATTTCTTTAGTTGAAATGCAAGAGTTGGAATATTTAAGTAGTGTTTGGTTGTGGTTTACCTTGTCACAGTTAAATTTTCTTGATTTTTCTAAGTTCATTTTGAATTTCTTTCGTTGAAATGCAAGAGTTGGAATATTTCATTAGTGTATGGTTATGGTATACCTTGTCACAGTTACATTTTCTTGATTTTTCAATGTTCATTTTGAATTTCTTTCATTGAAATGCAAGAGTTGGAATATTTCAGTAGTGTTTGGTTGTGGTTTTACCTTGTCAAAGTTACATTTTCTTGATTTTTCAATGGTTATTTGAATTTCTTACATTGAAATGCAAGAGTTGGAATATTTCAGTAGTGTTTGGTTGTGGTTTACATTGTCACAGTTAAATTTTATTGATTTTTCAAAGTTCATTTTGAATTTCTTTCATTGAAATGCAAGAGTTGGATTATTTCAGTACTGTTTGGTTGTGGTTTACCTTGTCACAGTTACATTTTCTTGATTTTTCAAAGTTCATTTTGAATTTCTTTCGTTGAAATGCAAGAGTTGGAATATTTCAGTAGTGTATGGTTATGGTATACCTTGTCAAAGTTACATTTTATTGATTTTACAAAGTTCATTTTGAATTTCTTTCTTTGAAATGCAAGAGTTGGAATATTTCAGTAGTGTTTGGTCGTGGTTTAACTTGTCACAGTTACATTTTCTTGATTTTTCAAAGTTCATTTTGAATTTCTTTCGTTGAAATGCAAGAGTTGGAATATTTCAGTAGAGTAATACGTAACTGAACGAA
>NC_142796.1:56218256-56258140 GCF_049724085.1 Artemia sp. Qi Xiang Cuo
TGAAAGATTCGGAAATTATGTCTTTGAGGATAACAAATCCCACTAGCCCTCAGGACTTGAGTCTCTCCCAAATGCATCCAATCAAAATTATTAGATAGGTATCTTTTTCAAAATAGTCCAAAGTTCAAATAATTATACCTCTGCAGTTGTATAGCCTCTAGGGCAAGGGCTGTAAGTTATGCAAGTTGTCCATGGTTAACATATAAGGTTTTTATGGAAGGGATGGTTGTATAAACCTTGGACGCAGCTCATTGGATTGAAAATCAAAACTTCTAGTGTCCTTTTCAAGAGTCGAAAGTAATTGGAGGGAAACCAGCCTCCCATCCCTCACGCCCTTTTTTCCCCAAATGCATCTGATCAAAATTTGAGTTAGCCATTTTATTCAAAATAGTCTAAACATCAAATAATTATGCTTTCGGGGTTGAAACCCCTCCCCTGGGGCAAGGACTGTAAGTTATGCTAGTTGTATATGGTTAACATATAAGGTTTTTATGAAATGGGTGGTTGTATAAAGTTTGATTAGAAACTGAAAGCTTCAGTGCCCTTGTCAAGAGTCAAAAGTGATCGAAGGGCAGCCGGCCGCTCGCGTCCTTTTTTCCCCAAATGCATTAAATTAAAAATTTTCCGATAGCCATTTTATTCAAAATAGCTCAAATTTCAAATAACTATGCCTCATGGGGTTGACATACCTCCCCCCAGCCTTTGGGCAAGGGCTATAAGTTATGTAATTTGCCCATTATTAACGAATAAGGATTTTTTAATGGACAAGAGAGCATTTTTGATTCTGGGTCTCCAGAAAAGCCTAGGGTGTTATGGTGAAACTTTAAGGAAATTCAGTGCACGTGAAACTGAACCACAAGCAACTGAACCCCTGTAACTGAACCACCGTTTAACTGAACCACCATCTAACTGAACCCCTGTAATAATCGAACCCCTGTGCAACTGAACCCTTTTGTAACTAAACCGCCAGGTAACTGAACCCCATTTAACTAAACCCTCGTGTAACTAAACCTCCGTGCAACTCAACCCCAATTATCTAAACCCCCCTGTAACTGAACCCCCGTCCAACTGAACCAACGTGCAACTGAACCACCGTGCAACTGAACCACCGTGCAACTGAACCACCGTGCAACTGAACCACCTTGCAACTTAACCATCGTGTTACTGAACCACTGAACTCAGTTTTTCAGTATTCTAAAAATATGAGACAATATCATTGGGTAAAAAACAAGTTAGCATTTTTGCATGTTCAAGGTTTTTGGAATTGTTTATTCATAGGCAAGACAATAGCTTTGCCTAAGTAAAGAACGATGTTGTAACAACGTATTATTTTTTTTTTTTTTTTGTTTCAGGCCAGGCCACTTCGCATTGAAGTAGTTGTTGTAGAAACTTAAAAAAGGACTCATTTGATTAGAAATTGAAGGGACTAGTGTCCTTTTGAATAGTCAAAAGTAATTGGAGGGCAAATAACCCCCTCCCACGCCCACCTTTTCCCCAAGCAAGTTCAATTGAAATTTTGAGATAACCATTTGTTCAACGTATTTGAAAAGTCTGAAAATTTTGTTTTTGAAGATGACAACCCCCCTACAGCCCTCAGGTTAAGGGTTGTATTTTTGCCCGGAGGTATATAAGGTTTTTGTAGAAAACGCTGTCGTAGAAACTTAAAAAAGGGCTAATTCAATTGGAAATTGAGAGGGCGTGTGTCCTTATTAATTTCCGAAAGTGATCGGAGGGTGAATCCCCCCCCCACACCCTTCATTTCCCCAAACACTTCCGATCAACATTTTGATATAAACATTTTGTTCAACGTAGTTGAAGGGTGCAGAAATTATATCTTTGAGGATGACAGCCCCCTCCCCCCAGAGCTCTTAGGGCTAAGGTTGTGAGTTATACCCTGGGGACATATATGGTTCTTCTAGAAAGTACTTTCGCAGAAACTTCAAAATTAGCTCATTCAATTGGAAATTGAGTGAGCTAATGCCCTTTTTAATAGTCGAAAGTAATCGAAGGGAGAATCCACCCACGCCCATCATTTTCCCAAAGACTTCCGATCAACATATTGGCCATTTTGTTCAACGTAGTTGAAAGCTCTGGAAATCTTGTCTTTGAGCATGACGACCCCACAGCCCTCAAGACAAGGGTTGTAAGTTACACCCTTGTGGCATATAAGTTTTTTTTTATAGAAAACGTTGTCGTGGAGACGTCAAAAAGGGCTCATTCGATTGGAAATTAAGAGGACTAGCCATTTTGTTCAACGTATACGAAAGGTTCGGAAATCATGTCTTTGAGGATAACAAATCTCAGCCCTAAGGATAAGGGTTGTAAGCTATGCCCTGGGGGCATGTAAGGTTTTTATAGAAAGCCTGGTCATATAAACTTCGGAGAGGGTTCATTGGATTGGTAATCAGAAACTCTACTACTATTTTTAAGAGTCAAAGTGATCGGAGGGAAACTACCCCCCCCTCTCCAATATACTCACACACACGTCGTACTGTCCCGACATTCATCTAACAGAAATTGTGAGATAGCCCTTTTATACAAAATGGTCTAAACAACATATGACAATGCTTTTGGAGTTAAGACAAACCACAGAGCCTTGGGGCAAGGGTTCTAAGTTATGCCCAGGGGGTATTTAAGGTTTTTATTGAAGGAATGGTTGTATAAACTTTAGAGGAGGCTCATTTCGTTAAAAATTTGAAGTTCTAGCTCCCTTTTCAGAGGAAAACGTGATGGAGGGCAGCTATCCCCCCACCGACTATCCCTCTTCACCAAACGAATCTGATTAAAATGGTTAAATAGGAATTTTGCTCAAAAAGTCCAAAGAACACAACCCCCCAGTGCCCTGGGGATAGGGTTGTAAGTACTGGCCTGGGGTCGTAAAAAGTTTTTATGGAATGGGTGGCCGCATAAACTTCAAATGGGGCTCATTTGATTTTAAATTGAAAGTTATAGTACCCTTTTTAAGAGTTGAAAGTTATTTGAGAGCAACCAGCCCCCCCCCCTCTCCCACACTCATTATTCCCCCAAAGGCATCCAATCAAAATTTGGAGATAGCAACTTTGTTCATTGTAGTTAAAGAGTCCAGAAACTATGTCTTTGAGGAAGACACCCCCACCCCCACCGCTCTCAGGGCTAGGGTTGTAAGTTATACCCCGTTTGCATATAATGTTTTTATAGAAAGGGTGGTTGTATTTACTTCGGAGTGTACTCATTTGATTGGTAATATGAATTTCTAGTGCCCCTTTTAAGAACCAAAGTAATCAGAAGGCAGTTATCCCCCCCCCCTCAACACGTCGTGTTTTCATGAAATATATCAAATAAAAATTTTGAGACAGTCATTTTATTAAAAATATTCCAAAGATTGTATAACAAAAGGATTTTTGGTCTGAAACAAACAAACAAAGCCTAAGGGCGAGGGTTTTAAGTTATGCCGTGGGGCATTTAAGGTTTTTATGGAAGGTATTGGTTGTTTAACTTCAGAAGAGGCACATTTGATTGAAAATTGGAAGTTTTAATTCCTTTTGAAGCGTCAAAAGGTAGGGAGGGCATTTAGACTACCCCTCCGCGACAACCCCTCTTTTCGCCAAACGCATCTGATTGAAATTATCAGATAGCAATTTTGTTCAAAATAGTTCAAACAACATATATTAATGTCTCTAGGGAAGACAACCCCCCCTCCCAGCGCCCTGGGGATAGGGTTATAAATTATGCGATGAGGGCATATAATGTTTTTATGGAATGGGTGGTCGTATAAACTTCAGATAGAGCTTATTTGATTTGAAATTTGAATTTATAATGCCTTTTTTAAGAGTAAAGTGATTTCAGAGCAACCAGTTCCTCTCCGCACTCATCATTTCTATTAATACCTCCAATCAAAATTTATATATAACAATTTTATGTATCGTAGTTGAAGGTTTCGGAATTTATGTCGGTGAGGAAGACCCCCCCCCCTAGAGCTCTCAGGGTAAGGGCTGTAAGTTATGCCCTGGGGGTATATAAGGTCCTTATAAAAAGGGTAGTCGGATATGCTTTTGAGGGGACTCATTGGATTGGTAATTAGAAGTTCTAGTGCCCTTTTTACGAGTCGAACAGGTCAGTGCGCAGCTACCCCCTCCCCCAAACACACACACAAACACGTCTTGTATTCCTGAGATGTGACCAATAAATATTTTGAGACAGTCTTTTTATTGAAAATAGTCCAAATATCATATAACAAGGCTTTCGAAGTTGATACAAACCACCAGAGCCTGAGCGAGAGGGTTGTAAGTTATGCCTCGGGGTTATTTAAGGTTCTAGTGGAAGGGATGTTTGTATAAACTTTAGAGGTGGCTCATTTGGTTGAAATTGGAGATTACAGTTTCCTTTTAAGATTCAATAATTATGGAGGTAGATGGAAGTAGACTCCCCCCACCTAACTACCCTTGTTTTCACCAAATGTATCTGATTGAAATTGTGCAATGGCAATTTTGTTTAAAATATTCCAAAGAATATATAACAATGCCTCTAGGGCTGGCACAAACCCCCAGAGCCCTGGTAGTAGGGGAAAGATACGGAAAAAAATTGTCGAACCAGGAAAAAATTGGTACAGAAATTATTTTTGCACCACTGTGTTCAGAAAAGAGAGCTCTACAACATATCAAAAATCTAAATCTCCATCCCATTGTGAAATTCCCTTTTTTTCACGTTTTTCGCGCCTATTTCTTAGATATTTCCAGAATCTGAGAATGAGGAACCGTGAAAAGAAAAGTAGTTTATTGATGATTTCCCTTTTAAGAAACGATTGTTTTTGTGCTCTTTTATTAGAAATAAAAAACACTTTTAATCATTTAATTATTTTTTATTTTTTGTTTTTTTTTTTGTATGAAGTAAAAAAAAAAAAAAAAAAAAATTAAGCGACACACGATCACGGGGTATTTTTCGAAGAGGAGTACGAATTTTCGGTTCATTTTTCCCCATCTGAACAAATAGCCTACCGGTGTTCCGAATCCATTTCTTTTCCTACCAAGCTTTATTGGTGACGACATTTTCAACCAGCTGGAAAGTCCCTTCTGATATTCACTTTCTGTTACACCATGCCTTGATCTTACAATCTTTTCAAAGTTGCTTCAGTCTTCTGAGCCTTGTAGAGCCACCTATCTGCAAAAAAACTCCTCAGATGGAAAGTATTTTGGAGTCAGAGCAGAAATTTAACACAGGTGCGTTTTTGTTTGTTTTTCTTGCCGATGCTTTTGTAACGTAACTACTAGGAAGCGGAAAGGAATCGGAGGAAGGAAATATAGAAAGGAAAGAAGACTCTACGCTCGTCCTACCTCTCTTTTTTGACACATATTTTATCAGCACCATCTGTCTGAAGAAAACTTAAGTACAGCAAACAAGTCGCTAGAGTGCAGCACGGTCGACGACGCTAGGCGGAACGAAAAAGCTATTTCTCTAGTGGAAGCAAGAGTACTATCGACTATCGCCGGTCCCTTTCGCGGATGTGACTGTCAGATTTCCCTGGCCAAGAATCCTTAAAGCACCCATGATACTCGACGACGGCCCTGAATAAGAATGACAGTTCATTTATTTTAGTAAACTATCTGAACTGGGGAGGGTTTAGCTACAGATTTTTCGGTTCAGAATCAGGGTTTTCGTTGTAACATTCACCGATAGCTCTACTTATTCACCTACGCATGCTCACTTATTACTTATATTACTTATACTACATATACTCACTTATTTCCGGCTCCTTTTTTTTAGATGGCTGAGACCGCAGTTTTATGTCTCCTTTGTGAACGTTCCATAGCCACCTCAGAATCGTCGGTAATGGCAGAAAAAGGAGCTACGGTGATCAATGAAGCTAGCAAAACGAGAGGTACCAGCATCTCTGTCGAGGCAAGGAACCAAGTCCATGTTGCTTGCAGAAAGACTTTCACAAACAAAATATACCTCTCGAAAATTGAGAATGAGAGACGACGAACCTTGCAAGAAAAGACGGAAGCAGAAAAAGTGGTACTCCGATCACGGACTCCAAGCTTCAACTTCCAAGAGTGTTGCTTTTTCTGCACTACAAGGATAAATCTCAACACTACCCACAGAAAAGGACACGAGTGGTACAAGGTTCGGACTAAAGACCTTGAAGAGAGTATAAAGGCAGTGTGCAAAAGCCGTGATGATGATTGGTCAAATAACGTTTTCCGCCGAATATGTGCAGTGTCAGACCTGCACGCAGTTGACGCCATTTATCAAGCAGCCTGTTCTTCTATATTTCGATTAAATAAGAGCCTTCCAGCCAGATTTGTGACGCAAGAACCTTTTGGAATACTCGAAGATACTGAGCCAGATAAAAAACGTCCAAAAAGGGGGAGGCCAGGTCACGATGAAAGATATCAGTCGTTTTTGAAGCTGGCTACTTTTTTCGAAGAAAATGACGAAGAACAGTATACAGTCAGTGAACTTGTTGTTAAAATGGGAGAGCTTTTGAATGGGACAGACCTTGAACCGTACTCTAACAAGTACTTGAAGAGCAAGCATCTTGAATATTTCAGTGACCAGCTAGTATTTGCAACTTTTGACGGTAAGGCTGACGTGGTGACATTCAAAGAAAAAGAGTCAGCGATACTCCAGAATTTTTATTACTTGGACAAAACCGATAACGAAAAGAGTGAGAAAATCAAGCTTATTAGAGCAGCAGCAAAGATTATCAAAAGTTATATCAAAGGACTGCCAGCACAGAAGGAATCATATATGCCCGCAAAGCAGATTTCTTCTGGAGAACAGCTGGAAGGCTCTCTACCTGATAGCCTAATGGTGTTCTTAGATGAAATATTCATTCGAACCGATATTTCCTTCAAAGTGCTTGCCATTGGCAATTCCATCGTTCAAGCAGCTCGCCCGCGTGCCCTCATTTGTCCACTGCAACTAGGCTTAGCAGTGCAACATGATTACCATTTCAAGTCCATATTTCTTATTGACACTATACAAAGCCATGGATTCTGCTCCTCCTTTGATGAAGTCCAGAAATTTAAACGCTGTGCATCAGTCCATGATGAACCTAGCCTTGCAGGAGTTACCTCCGCACATGCTGTGCAGCATGTAGCTGATAATGCAGATCACGATGTTTGCACGATGGACGGAAGAAACACTTTCCATGGGATGGCTCTGCTAGCATCAGTCACGCCTCCTCTCATTAACAGCCAATCGCCCATTCCGAGAGTTGAAGTTTCATTAGATGAAGTAAACCCAAAAAGGAAAAATTCCCATCTACCCTTGCCTCTTAAGTGAGACAGTGCTTTCAAAGGTGCAATATGAGAAGATCCCTGGCACAAATGTCAACGACCCGTATGCCTCACTCGATCAGCTCTGGTTAGCTACCCGGTTCCTGAATGTCCCAAGGCCGAGCTGGAATGGATTCATGCAGTCAGTTTTCTCTAACCAAATACATCATGAAACGGGAAACCTTCGCAGCAAGGCAAGCGTCTTGTTTTTGCCCATGATTGACCTCCCGTCTAGCAACGAATCCTGCCTTTACTCAACCTTGCGCTTTTTAGCTTCGCAAGGCAGAACCTACGGATTCACACCCGTTCTCACATTTGACCAGCCGCTCTGGTGGAAGTCTATGAAGATCCTCAAGTCCGACACGACGAATGAGCTGAGTAGTATTGTTCTCAAGTTAGGCGGTTTTCATTTGATTAGTTTCGTCGGATGCATAGGACACCTTATGCAAGGTTCTAGTCTGAAAGAGGTTCTGGAATTGGTATACGTGACTGGTGCAGTGCCGCACATTCTTTCTGGAAAAGCGATTTCTAGAGCTGTTCGAGCTCAAATTCTCGTGAGCTCGGCCATATATGCTCATCTCCTCGAAAAAGAGCAAGCGACGTTGACGTCTCTAGACATGTCTACTGTCTTCGCTAACGTACTGGATGGATACCCCCCACCCGAAGATCTCAGTCATGATCCCCAGCTCAAGCAACTTGAAACTTTCTGAAGCAGAGACGCCAAGACCTGCTGACTCAGAGAACTGCGAAGCTCTGGTTTCAGTATCTTGACATGGTTGGGATACTGCTTAAGTTCATACGTGCCGAGAGACTAGGCCTGTGGGATTTGCACCTACAATCTGCAGTAGATATGCTTCCGTTTCTAGCAGCATCTGGACATAACCTCTATGTCAAGTCGGTCTGGATATACCAGCAAGAGATGGCTAAGCTTCAAACTAGTCACCCACCAATCTTCGAAGCATTTGAACAGGGAGGTCGCACCAATAGAAGATCAGAGCGACGCTGGGCTGGGCTCTCGGCAGATCTTGTCATCGAGTAGGAGTATATGAGAAGTCTGAAAACATCGGGCGGTCTTACAACTGGAGGTGGGACGACAGAACAGCAGAGAGCCATTTGGGTTCTGTGAAGACCAGCATGCCTGGAGATCAACCTCTTGATGCAAAATTTGACAAAAATTGGTTACTCGACCAAGTGACCCTAATGAATGCCAAAAAGGCGGGGTCCTCTGTGGTAGCGCACATAGATCCGGCGCTCCTTTTCCAGCGGTTTATAATAGTAGCCCAACGAACTGACCTCCGAGAAGAATACTTCAAGAACGAACTTTGTACGATTCCTCCTTCTCTTTTCGAAAGCGATGGCCTTATGAGAGAAGTAAATAAGCCAGAGCTTGCAAAAGCGATCTTTCAGGCTTGCGGGATTGAGACTCAGTCACCCTCAAGACCTGCTTCTGCGTCTAACATCGTCTTGGATGGTGGTTCTCTTCTACATCGAGTTCCATGGAAGGTAGGGTCAACCTTCAAGGTCATCTTTGCTTCATACGTCCATTACCTACAAGCATGGTACCCTAGTGCGATCGTGGTGTTTGACGGATATGAAGGTGGTCCAGCAATCAAAGATGCTACCCATTTACGTCGAGCAAGGATGGTTGGCCGCCAAGTCTTTTTCACCGAAGAGATGACCCTCTGCATGAAGAAAGAAGAGTTTCTTTCATGTAAGACAAACAAAGGACGTTTCCTGAAGCTGCTCGGCAACCATTTGGAAGCCGTTGATTTCCGAATTTTCCACTCGGAAGGAGACGCCGACGTTCTGATTGTAGAAAAAGCCGTAGAAGCTGCTAGTCTTACATACACAATCGTGGTTGCTGATGATACTGACTTCTTGGTTCTTCTGATCAGTTGATCAGATTCGCGTTCCGGGCGTGTATATTTCTAACCAGAAGCAACGGTTGGTGGTACGAGTTGAGCGTGGGATATTAGTGAAATGAAGCAGAAGCTAGGAACAGATGTCAGCAATCTGATACCGTTCTGTCATGCCGTGCTGGGCTGTGACACAACCTCTCACCTTTACGGAATAGGAAAGGGCAAAGCCGTTCAGCTGCTACTTTCCAACAAGAGTTTCAGGGACAGCGCTGCTATATTTGGCGACAAGCTCGCATCGCATTACGATTTTGTGGCAGCAGGAGAGCGAGCATTGTTGATACTGTACGGTTGCCTTGATGTTTCGAACCTGGACACTGCCAGAAAGCTAATCTTTCACAGAAAAGTGAGCACTGCCACCACTTTCTTGCATCCACAAGATCTGCCACCGACTCAGGCAGCAGCGAAGTACCACTCGCTACGTGTCTACTGCCAAGTTCAAATCTGGCTCGGGAACCCAGTAGACCCTTTACGCCTGGGATGGAAACTGCAGGATAACGAAGTTTTTGCGCCAATAAAACAGATATCCCTGCCGCTCCGTCTCAGCTGCTGAAAATTATCAAATGCTCCTGTCGTATTGACGACTGTGATAGTGAAAAGTGTACCTGTAAGAAAAACGGACTTGATTTTACTATAGCCTGCCGTACCTGTAAGGGAAGCTCGTGCAACAATTCGAAGTTTCAAGAAGAAGAACTTAGTGAAGAAGAATAACATTTAACTGTGATGATGAAAAATCTAGTTCCTACATTTTGATGATGTGTAATTTTTATATATTTGAAAAATAAGATAAAAGTTTTTCTCTGAACACATTAAGGTAGAACCTACCTTGTCTCATGGTGTTTGCCGCTGAGGTGTTTCGTCATTCCTGTTTATTGTTGTTTAGTCTTTTTTTCTAAGCCTTTCGTTTACATAGCCGAATAGACTACAAGAACGACAGACTTATTCCGTAGTAGACCTTGATAAACGCTGGTAAGAGTTTTTTCCCCCAAAGACAGTTTTTTTCCCCATTTTTTTTTTTTTGCTGATAAATATTTTTCTTTTGGTCAGGTAACCAAATGAGTATCAGAAATGAATTCAGAGCCAAAAACTGATCTAAAAAGATGTGTAAAACATTACAGTTTACGTTTTTAATTTTTTTTCCTGGTTTTTGAGAAAATAAAAAAAACATTAAAAAAAGACAATTCCGCATCGAGCTAAAGATTTAGATTTTTGATATGTTGTTAAGCATTTTTTTCCAGTCCGGATGGTGAAGAAACCATTTCTGTACCAATTTTTTCCTGGTCAAAACTAATTTTTCTCCTACTATGGGGTGAGGGTTTTAAGTTACGCCCTGGGGGTATATAAGGTTTATATGGAATGGGTCGTCGTATTAAATTCAGATGGGTTTTCATTTGGTTTTAAATTGGAAGTTATAGTGCCCTTTTTAAGTAAAAGTGATTTGAAAGAACCCTTGTAGTAGCATTAGTAGCAATATGCAAATAGTACCTTTATTCAACATCCCCTTCAAAACACGATGAAAATTTTCACTTAATGTCATCAACCGGTCCAGAAACATTGCTGATACGTCCTCTTGACAACCTGTATAGACAGAGTGTGTTTCGATTTATTTCAATACAGGTACAATATTGCCCAAAATTTTAGCCTTAATACCCTTAGGATTTTTTGTAGTAGTAGTAGCACCAGTAGTTATAATAGCAGCAGTAGGAGAACAGTTAATAGTTGTAGTCTCAGCTTTAGCACCAGTAGTAGTAGTAGCAGTAATAATAATAGTAGCAGCAGTAGTAGTTGTATGAGTAGTATTAGTAGTAATATGATACGAATTTTGTGTTTTTGTTAGTTCAACACCTCCCTCAGCCAGCGTTGTAAGTTTTAATTTCACACACGAAACTGTTCCTAAGATATTGCTGATATGCCGTTTTGACAACCTGCATATGGATGGCAGGTTGTCATCCGTACAACACAAATATTCTCTGAAAATTTCACCTTCATACCTTCATAGGTTGTGGATTCGAACTAGCCAGAAGACGCTGTGTGTATACATTTAATGCTGCTTTTACGGTTACTATAAGTAACAAAATTATGAAACCCAATGAAATAAGTTATGACATTATGAAACCCAATGAACGACATTATGAAATAAATGAAACCCAAAACGAACATAAAATACAATAAATAACCGAGTCGAACTTTCATTAATTTATTGATGCTGATTTGTGGTAGTTGTATGTTTGGTAAATTATTTGATTCTACTTTTCATTTCAATTTTCGGTTTAATAGAGTTCTTTACTTATTTTCTAAAATTTATTAAGTGGAAAAAGTTTCTTTAATTAATTTCTTAAAGTCATGATATAAACGCCTGTCAAAATCACTCATAAAAAAGATTTGTTTTATTTTTGCAAAAACCAAGAAGATCCGATGTCACAAACCATTAAAGCTGATTTGTTTCTCTATTTTTTTTCAGATAAATCAGACCTTTCTGGACGTTAAGTAATAAACATATGTGTTTGAATATTTGACCTTTGTGAATCTAGATAATGAATTTTGATCAGAGGTCTTTGAGGAGATTGCAGTTAAAAAGGATATGGGAGGGACTCTGGTTGCACTCCAGCCTTTTTTCAACATTCCTTAAACATGCCCAGAAAGTTTAAACTTCAGGTTTATGCCCTCGGCTGTTCTCGACACATTGCAGATACGTCGTCTTGTAAAACGGGATGCACAAAGTACCTCTTGATTTAGTTGAAGATGCTCCTTAACATATTCCGAACGATTTGATGGCTGATGGCTGACCATCAGCCATTGTATATATTGCTGGTATTTCCTTTTCACGACCAATAAAGGAAAAAATGTCTTGATTGTTTTTGGTATTTTCTTGAGATTTCCCTAAGATTTGACCTTAAGGCTCCATGCTTTTTCTTATTTATAGGATCAAACATGCCCTTCAGGAGCTGCTGGTGGGGTTGTTAACCCCAGATGCATGGTTATTTGACCTTTAGACTATTGTGAAAAACAATTTTTTTTATTTTGATCGAATGCGAGGGAAAGAGGGTTAGGTTGATTGTCCTCTGATTACCGTTGATTCTTCAAAATTAAACTTGAAATTTCAATTTCCAATCGAATGAGTGTTCTCCAAAGTTTTTACGGCCATCCCTTCTATAAAATCTTTAAATTTTAACAATGGGTAACTTGCAATAACCTACAGCCTTTGCCCCGAGGACTATAGGGGTTTTTGTTAATTACGTTTATTAATTACGTTTTATTGTTCGATTGGAAATTGAAAGTTTTAGTGCTCTTTTTAAAAGTAAAAAGTGATTGGAGGGTAACCAGACCCCTCACCCCCAAGAAAAACACCTGCTAAAAATACCCCCTGGAAACACCACCTCTTGGAAAATACCTCCCTCCCCCTTGAAAATATTAAACTTATAAAAAAAAGACTAGAACTGCCTTGGGATTATACATAATTCTACCTCCGCCCTCCTCTCATCTCTCCCTTAGAACTAATTCTGTATTTATCCGAAGGTTCAATGAGAGCTGAGATGTTTTGACATTAAAATGCCCCCTTTTAGGTATCTCCCTCTCTCCCTAGCTACAAAACAATCAGAAAACCCCATTGCAGAAGTTCAAGTACCTTTTTAAGTTTTATATTTTATCCATTGCTTACAGATAGTGTGTGTTATTGGGAAACATACGGACATTTTTCGCATGAAAGTTTTCTGAAGGGAGGGGGGTTCAGGAGGATTCGCCATGAGAAGAACATTTTTGCACTGACTTACGCATAAATTCCTCTTTTTCAGTTTCCGTAGCACTTCTCAGCTAAACTAAAAAATAATAGAACCCAAATAAAATATCCCAATTTGGAAGACTTTATTTTCCGCAAGGAGTATTTTTCAGGGGAGGGTTTAACCATTTGAGAATGGGGGTGGGGTAAACGCCTAAGCCCGTAGACAGTGACAGGGTGAAGGGAAACCCCAGGAAACCCATTAACAGACATAATAAGGGGAAATAAATCTGGCTTGGGTTCAGTTACACAAGGGTTCAGTTGCATGATGGTTCAGCTGCCCGGTGGTCTTGTTGCACGGTGGTTCGGTTGCATGGTGGTTCAGTTGCAGTGGTTCGGATGCTTGGGGTTCAGTTACACGGTGGTTCAGTTGCAATGGAACCGAAAATTCTGAGGGGGGAGTCAAACACAATCAAAACACTATATGGCTGCTGGTTGTGAAAAGGGAATATCGGCAATATCTAAAGGACGATTGAGGGTATTTAGTTAAAAATCTGATGTTGAAGAGAAATTTTAGGGCAACCAGTCCCCTCTGCTCAACATGGATCAAAATTTTGGAACTGCCATTTTGTTCAAAATAGTCAAAAGGTCTAATAGCTATACTTCCAGGAATGCCATGCCCCCATAGCCCTGGGGAACTGTAAAGCATGCAATTTGCCCATTGCTTACATGCAGCATTTATCATAGGCAACGCAATAGCGCCGCCTAAGTAAAGAACGACGAGGACACAAAGTATTATTATTTTTTTCTTAGACCAGGGTGCTTTGTATCGAAGGATTTGTCGTAAAAACTTCGAAAAGGGCTCGTTCATTTAGCGATTGAAAGGGCTAGTGTCCTTTTTAATAGTACAAAGTGATTGGAGGGCAATTAACACCCCTCAAATTCCCATAATTTCCCCAAACACATCCAATAAAAAATTTGAGACTGCCATTTTAATTAACGCAGTTGAAAGGTCCGGAAATTATGTCTTTGAGGATTACAATCCCCCGCCCCAGAGCTTAGGGGCATATGAGGTTTTTATTGAAATTGTTGTCATGAAACTTCAAGAAGGGCTCATTCAATTGGAAATTGAGAGTGCTAATGCCCTTATTAATAGTTAAAAGCGATCGGAAGGCTAATACCCCCCCCCCCCCACTCATCATTTCTCCAAATACTTCCGATCAACATTTTAATATGGCCATTTTTTGACGTAATTAAAGGGTCCGGAAATTACCTTGTTGAGTATGACAACCCCCCCCTCTCTTAGCCTTCAGGGCCAAGTTTGTAAGTTATGCCTTGGGGGTATATAAGGTTTTTATAGAAAGCGTTGTTGTAAAAACTACAAAGAGGGCTCATTTGATTGGAAATTGTGAGCGCTATTGCCCTTTTTAATAGTCGAAAGTAATTGGAGGGAAAATTGCCCCCCCCCTCATGCCCATCATTTCCCCAAACATTTCCGATCAACATTTTTATATGGCCATTTTGTTCAACCTAGTTGAAAGGTCTGGAACTTATGTCTTTGAGGATTACAACACCCCCCCCTATAGCCCTCAGGACAAGGGTAGTAAGTTATGGCCTTGGGGCATATGAGGTTTTTATAGAAAGTTTTTTCGGAGATGTTTCAAAAAGGGCTCACTCGATCGGAAATTGAGAGTACTAGTGCCTTTTTAATTAGTCGAAAGTAATCAGAGTACAAATGATCCCCCCCCCTCCGCGCCCATAATTTCCCCAAAAACTTCCAACCAAAATTTTTAGATAGCCATTTTGTTCAACTTATTTGAAAGGTCTTAAAATTATGTCTTTGAGGATAAAAAATCCCCACAGCCCTCAGGGTAAGAGTTGTAAGTTATGCACTTGGGACTTATAAGGTTTTTATAGAAAGCTTGGTCATATAAACTTTGGAGGGGGCTCATTCGTAATCAGACGCTCTAGTGCCCTTTTTAAGAGTCAAAGTTATCTGAGGGCAGCTACCGCCCCCCCCACACACACACACGTCGTATTTTCCTGAAATGCATCAAATAGAAATTTTGAAATAGCCAGTCTATTCACAATAGTCTAAATATCTTATAACAAGGATTTTGGGGTTGAAAAAAAACCCCAGAGATCAGGGGCAAGGGTTGTAAGTTATACCCAGGGGGTATTTAAGGTTTTTATGGAAGGGATGTTTATTTAACTTTAGAAGAGGCTCATTTGGTTGAAAATTGAAAGTTCTAGTTCCTCTTTAAGTGTCAAAAGTGATGACTGGCATTTAGCTCCCCCTCCCCCTCTCCCACAACCCCTCTTTTCACCAAAAGTATCTGATTGAAATTATGAGATAGCGACTTTTTTTCAAAACAGTCCAAAGAACATATAATAATGTCTTTAGGGATTATATAACCCTCCAGCGCCCTGGAGATAGAGTTGTAAGATTTTTTTTGACGACATATAAGGTTTCTATTGAATGGCCGGTCTTATAAACATCAGATGGGGCTAATTCGATTTGAAATTGGAAGTTATGGTGCCATTATTAAGAGTCTAAATGATTTTAGATCAAACAGCCGCCCCTCCACGCTCAGAATTTACCTTAACACCTCCAATCAAAAGTTGGAGATAACAATTTTATTCATCGTACTTGAAGGTCTCGGAAATTATGTCTGTGAGGAATACACCCCACCCCCTACAGCTCTCAGGGAAACCGTTGTAAGTTTTGCCTTTGGGGCATATAAGATTCTTATAAAAAGGGCGGTCGTATATGCTTTGGAGGGGACTCATTGGATTGGTAATCATAAGTCCTAGTGTCATTTTTAAGAGCCAAAATTATGAAAGCGCAGCTACCCTCCCCCCCCCCCACAAACACTTTGTGTTTTCCTGAGATGTATCCAATAGATATTTTAAGACAGTTTTTGACAGTTCCCCCACCCAACTATTCCTCTTTTAACCAAAAACATCTGATTGAAATTTGCGATGGCAATTTTGTTGAAAATAGTCCAAAGAACATATAGCAATACTTCCAGGGTTGGCACAACCCCCCATAATCCTGGGGCAAGGGATTTAAGTTATGCCCTGGGGTATATAAGGTTCTTAAGGAATGGGTGGTCGTATTAAAATCAGATGGGTCCCATTTGACTTTAAATTGGATGTTATATTGCCCTTTTTAAGAGTCAAATTGATTTGAGAGAAACCCCCCCCCCGCCCATCATTTCCCATATGAAATATCCAAACAAAGTTTTGAGGCATCAAGTTTTTCAGCCTGTTGAAAGTTTCAGCAATTATGCGTAGCAATAGTTGTAGTAGCAGTAGTAGCATTAGTGGCAGTATGCAAATAGCACAATTTTTCAACATCCCCGTCAACACACGATTCAATTTTTAACTTAATACCATCAAGGCAAGGTTTTCAAGCTATGGAATTTGCCTATTGTTCACAAATATTATTTGTTATTGAGAAAGGTGGGCATGTTTGACCTTTCGAGTCCAAAAAGACAAAGGATATTCAGGTGAACCTTTCAGAGAGTGTTGAGGGGTGGGTTTATTAGACAGAATCGACTAGACAGACCCGACTATACAAGCACGGCTAGACAGACCAAACTAGACAGACTAGATTAGACAGACTAGAATAAACTAGACAGACTAGATAAAACAGAATAGAGTATATAGACTTGACTAGACGTACTAGACTAGACAGACTAGAGTAGACAGACTTGACAGACTAGACAGACTAGACTAGAGAAACTAGACTGGGCTAGACAGACAAGACTAGACAAAGTAGATTAGAGAGACTAAAATAGACCAACTAGACTAAACAGACTAGATTAGACAGACTAGACACACCAGAACAGACAGACTAGATTAAACAGACTGGACTGACTAGACTAGAATAAATGGACCAGACTAGTCTAGACAGAAAAGAATAGGCAGACTAGACTTGAAAGACTAGAATAAACAGACTAGAGAGACCAGATTAGAAAGACTACACTAGACAGACTAGACTAGACAAACTAGATAGACTTGACAGACTAGACTGAACAGAATGGACGGACCAGACTATATTGGCTAAACCGACTAGACAGACGAGACTAGACGGACTACACTAGAAAGACTAGATTATACAGACAAGGCTAGACAGACTTGACTAGACAGACTGGACTACACCAGACAAACTGGACTGGACAGACTAGACAAGACCAACTAGACAGACTAGATTAGAGAGACTAGACAGACTAGACCAAAATAGATTGACCAGACTAGGTTAGACAGACCAGACTAGGCAGACTAGACTAGATAGACTAGACAAACGAGACTAGATAGACTAGAGTAGACGGACCAGATAGACTACACTATACAGACTAGACAAACTTGATTAGACAGACTAGATCAGACAGACTGGACTAGACATACCAGACAGAATAGACTATAATAGACAGAATAGAATAGGATAAACAGACCCAAATAGATAGACTAGAAAAACTAGATTAGACTAGCAAGACCAGAAAGACTAGACTGACAAGACAGACTATACTAGACAGACTACACTAGACTGACTAGGCTAACGAGGCTAGACTAAACCGACTGGACTAGACAGACTAGAAGTCTGTCTAGACAAGACAGACAAGCCAAGAATAAAGAATATGCGGTTAGAAGCCAAGAGTCGATCAAACAAATTATTTCTAAAGAACTGAGGCAAGTTTCTGACTTCGCTTACAGTTAATAGAGTTAAAGCAGAAAATGCAAAATGATGGTTTCTCTTCCAATAAATTTTCGGGGAAGAATGTAAGTATCAGAGACACTCCTCACTTTGTGTAGGTGTAGATATGACGGGAGGATTGATTCTGATATCTTTTTGCTCATTGGACTCACTGTTCTAAAGCAAAAGATGGCTGGTACTTATTGCACTCTCAGGCTGAAGGGCCATGAGACTGGGATCAGCACCACTGGTTTGGACTAGAGAGTCTTGTGCAGCATCCTTTACTTTTTTTATTTACTGTTCTATCGTGTGCATTGTTTTGAAATATTAATTTAACCTTTTTCACAGCTGCAGGAAGTCCCAGCCAAGTCCTACAAATTAGGACTCCAGTAAACGATGTTAGGTTGATATCACCAAATGCTGCACAAACTGATTTTGTTCCTGTTGCCCCTCAGACTCTAGTACGACCTGATTTTGCAACCCAAGGATTTGTCAAAACTCAAACTCCAGGTAAATTTTCTTTAATTTTCCTCCAAAATGTATAGATTTTATTTGTCTCTAAAATACTTAATAATTCATTTTTAAAATTTCAATAATTTATATAATAAAACATGGCTTTATTTGTTAACATAATTGAATTAACATCATAGCCTAGAGTTTCATCTGTCAGGAATGAAGGCCAGAGCATTGCTTGAGCGAAGCAGGTGTAAACTGCAAGAATTGAAAGCTGTGCTAATTATGGGGCTCCGCTAGCATTATCATACGGCCTAAATTACCGGAATCTTTACTCTTTCAATTGAATAAATGGGTCTTTATGGCTAACCATGTGTTCCATTCATTAACCCTAAAGGTTTATTGTAACTGATGAACCCCCCTGTAACTGAAACCCCGTCCAACTGAACCACCGTGAAACTGAACCACCGTGCAACTGAACCATCGTGCAACTGAGCCACCGTGCAACTGAACCACTGTGCTACTGAACCACCGTGCAACTGGAGTTTTATCGAAGGAGTTGTCGTAGAAACTTCAAAAAGGACTCATTCGATTGAAAAATGAAGGGACTAGTGCCCTTTTTAATAGTCAAAAGTAATTAGAGGGCAACTAACCCCCTCCCACCCCTATCTTTTCCCCAAACACATTCAATCAAAACTTTGAGATAGCCATTTTGTTCAACGTAGTTGAAAAATTCCGAAATTTTGCATTTGAAGATGACAACCCCCTACAGCCCTCAGGGCAAGGGTTGTATTTTTGCCCTGGAGATATGTAAGGTTTTCGTAGAAAGCGTTGTCGTAGAAACGTAAAAAAGGGCTTCTTCAATTGGAAATTTAGAGGGCTAGTGCCCTTATTAATTTTCTTCAACACTTCAACACAAAAGGGCACTAGCATTTTATTCAACGCAGTTGAAAGGTCTGGAAATCTTGTCTTGGAGCATGACAACCCCACAGCCCTCAAGACAAGGGTTATAAGCTACACCCTTGTGGCAAATAATATTTTTTTTATAGAAAGTGTTGTCGTGGAGACTTCAAAAGGGGCTCATTCGATTGGAAATTAAGAGGACTGGTGCCCTTTTTAATAGTTGAAAGTGCTCAGAGGGCAAATGACGCCCCACGTCCATCATTTCCCCAAACACGTCCAATCAAAGTTTTGAGATAGCCATTTTGTTCAACGTATATGAAAGGTTCGGAAATAATGTCTTTGAGGATAACAAATCCCCCCAGCCCGAAGGATAAGGGTTGTAAGTTATGCCCTGGGGGCATATAAGGTTTTTATAGAAAGCCTGGTCATATAAACTTCGGAGAGGGCTCATTGGATTGGTAATCAGAAGCTCTACTACTCTTTTTAAGAGTCAAAGTTATCGGACGGACGCTACCCACCCCCCCCTCCTAATATATCCACACACACGTCATATTGTCCCGAAATGCATCTAACAGACATTTTTTGATAACCGTTTTATACAAAATGGTCTAAACAACATATAACAATGCTTTTGGAGTTAAAACAAACCCCAGAGCCTTGGGGCAAGGGTTATAAGTTATGCCCAGGGGGTATTTAAGGTTTTTATTGAAGGGATGTTTGTATAAATTTTAGAGGAGGCTCATTTCGTTAAAAATTGGAAGTTCTAGTTCCCTTTTCAGAGTAATAACTAAAAAAAACAAGTTTTTTTAACTGAAAGTAAGGAACGACATTAAAACTTAAAACAAACAGAAATTCTTCCGTATATGAAAGGGGCTGTCCCGTCCTCAACACCTCGCTCTTTACGCTAAATTTTTTTCTTGTTTTAAAAAATAAAGTTGTAAGACAGAGTCAAACTTAAGCGTAAAGAGCGAGGCGTTGAGAAGGGGACAGCCCCCTTCATATACGGAATAATCTCTGTTCGTTTTAAGTTTTAATGTTGCTCCTTTCTTTCAGTTACAAAAACTTGTTTGTTTTTTTTTTTTTAGTTAATTTCTGAACGTTTTTGAAAGAACGCAAGTTTGATTTTGGCTCACTGTACATGAATAATTAACACGAAATTCGCATATTAATTTTCCTTTTTTTGGCTAATTGGCTTTCTCGAAATTTTGCTCTGACGTAACTTACGAACTAACTTGCGTAACGAATTTGTATATTCGTATGTTTTTATTACGTATATTAGGGAGTTTGCTCCCTAGTCAATACCTTGCTCTTTACGTTAAAGTTAGAATTTTGTTCGAATCACAAACCCCTGAATCACGAAGGCAGGTTAATTAGAATAAATAGCTCTTTTGAAAGTACTAAAAAACTTTAGCGTAAAGAGCAAGGTATTGACTAGGGGGTGAATCCTCTCGTATACGTAATAATTTCTGTTCGTTTTAATGCTGCTCCTTATTTTCAGTTGAAAAAAAACTTGTTTTTTTATTTAATTTCTGATCCTTTTTTAAATAATGCTGGGAAATCTGGCGCCCCCTTCATAGAAATGTTCCTTCCCCCAAGGAACTATCCTCAATGGAACGTTCCTCCCGTACTCCCTCTTGTGACCCCGATCCCCCCCAAGAAAAAAATTACTCCTGAAAACACCTGAATACTTCCCAATAACCAATACAATATGTAAACAATGGGAAAAGCTTATATTTTGCAGCCCTTCCCCCAGGAACTGTGGAGAATTAAGTCATTGTCAAAGACATATTAAGTAGATTTTCGACTATGCTGAACAAAATGGCTATCTCAAAATTTTGATTAGGTGACTTCGGGAAAAATATGAGCCTGGGAGGGGGCCAAGTTGCCCTCCAATTTTTTGCATCCCTTAAAAGGGCACTAGAACTTTTAATTTCCGTTCGAATGCGCCCTCTTATGATATTCTAGGACTACTAGATCGATAAAATCACCCCTGGAAAAAAAAAATAAAAAATAAAATAAACACGCATCCGTGATCTTTCTTCTGGCAAAAAATCAACATTTTTGAAGATAGGAGCTTGAAACTTCTATAATAGGGTTTTCTGATACGCTGAATCTGATGGTGTGATTTTCATTAGAGTTCTATGACTTTTAGGGGTTGTTTTCCCTTTTTTTCGAAAAAAGGCAAATTTTCTCATTTAACTTTTGCTGGGTAAGATTAAACTTGATGAAACTTATTTGAAATCAGCATAAGAATCTGGTTCTTCTGATGCATCTATTGGTATCAAAATTCCGTTTTTTAGGGTTTCGGTTACTATTGAGCCGGATTACTCCTTACTTACAGTTTGTTACCACGAACTGCTTGAAACGTGATGGAGGGCAGCTATCCCCCCACCGACTACCTCTCTTCACCAAACAAATCTGATTAAAATGGTTAAATAGGAATTTTGCTCAAAAAGTCTCAAAAATTATTCCGTATATGAGGGGGCCTGCCCCTATCCTCGATCCTTCGATCTTCATGCTAAAGTTTTTTAGTTCTTTACAAAAGATTGTGATTTTATTTAAACGGCACTTGTGTTTCGAGAGTTGTTCTTAAAAAATTGGGACAAAAAGTCAAACTTCAGCGTAAAGTGCGAGTTATTGTTGGGGGGGGGGCGGGGTGGACTGTTTTCTTATGGAATTTCTGATCATTTTCCAAATCATGCTGGAAATCTTCCCTCCGTGGAAATTTTCTTCTGAAACAACCCCCTCAGTGCCCTGGGGATAGGGTTGTAAGTACTGGCCTGGGGTCATAAAAAGTTTTAAGAGTTGAAAGAGTTGAAAGTTATTTGAGAGCAACAAACCCCCCCCCCCACACTCATAATTCCCCCAAAGACATCTAATCAAAATTTAGAGATAGTATTTTTGTTCATTGTAGTTGAAGAGTCCAGAAACTATGTCTTTGAGGAAGACACCCCCACCCCCACCGCTCTCATGGCAAGGGTTGTAATAGTAGTAAGGCAATGCTCAGTCCCGGTCCTACATTCAATCCTACAAGAATATGCTCAAAAGTGTGCACAGTCCCGGTCCTACATTCAATCTTACATTCAATCCTACAAGAAACGGGTTTTTTATGAGGTAACACGCATTTTTTTGGGGTCAGACGGTAAAAGAGAGAGCGGCGGTCACACTAACTTGATTGGTGGTTGGATTCGGATATAAGGAGTAATTTTCATTGTAGTTCATATTAGTAAGAGAATTGAATTCAGTGAGAGAATAGTTTATTTGAGAGGATATTAGTGGAGAAAAAAAAATGAGTGGTGCATTTACACTATTGGAGATTAGTAATGGAACCGACAGCAGCAGCAGCCACGATTTACGAGTACCCAATGTAGCTGTGGAAATAACCGCTGGCTGTAGACTATGCCTTGAATGGGACATTATGTATGCGAGATACGTGATATCATTAAGCAAGTTTAAGCAGGAGGAGCAACTATGTTTTGCTGGAAAAGTGAATATTCTCCATATAAATAAACTTCGGTCAGCATTAGATGTCCTATCGAAATATATTGATGAGAACAAAATGCATCAGTGAATATTATTGTTATTGTAATTATGTTCAATAAAAATGTTTCTAAATCAATGGTAATTTTTCTTTCTATAGTAGACTAGCTTATATTTTTTAGAGTACAAAAAGAAATTCTGGTTAGTCTGAAAATAGCTGTGAGAGAGTTAGGACTCTAAAAAATGTATAGATTTGAGAAAGAGCAAATCATTAGGAATCTACTTCTTATGGACAAACGTTTGATTCTAGATGATGATTTTCTAGAGCTGTCTATTCAAAGGAAGATCTTTTCTAGGGGAATGCTTGTCGATATAATGAAAACTGATTCTCCCTCATTAGAATATTGCATGAAGCTTCTACATCGTGGTCCAAATGCATTTACACAATTTATTGATATATTGATCAGGACACGGCAAAATGATATTGTGGATATGCTTTTAAACATTAGTTTAGATATTTAGGACTTTTTCCGTGAGATAGATGGTGGTCAAGGATGATTTACTCCTCTCTCTCTCTCTCTCTCTCTCTCTCTCTCTATCTCAGAAAATTTTTGTTTTTTCTATCTCAGTTTATGTGTGGCAGTGAGAGTGTCAACATATGAGAAAATTTAAAATGATTACCCCTTATGTATGTACTCACTGGGTAGCTGGTCATCATCATCATGTGAGAATTTCACAATGATTGAGGAGTATGATGAAAAGCATAGATTATGCAACCCATGTAAATTGCATAGAGGATATGCTGTACAAATTAAAGGTTGTAATTCCTGTCTTGAAGAGGTGTGTGACTCTAATCCTAGAGGCCACCTATGCTCCAATTTTCATTATGATAAATTTAATCAGTGAAAGAGTGCATATCCCAGTACGATTGGAAAAATCCCTAACAGTAATTTTAGTTTATTTGTACGAAATTGGTATCGTCGGGGTTTTAGATTGTTCTGGGAGGAGGAACCGGGTCATCAATTCAACTGTTGGAATAACAAAAGTATATAGTTTCTTCGCCATCGATGTGAATACACTGGGTGTTATGATTATAAGCCGACTGATTTTTATTTGGCTGTGACGGAATGTGAATCAACACTTGAGGACACTGTTTGTGAAATTGCTTCAAATAAGCAAATTGAAACATGTGAATTCTATAGAATGAATAAGAATAGTATCATTGACTATTCAAAGAGATATGACAAGAGTGAAGTCACACTCTACTGTAGAAAATGTGACCGACATTGCAGTACATCAGGATCATTACACTGTGAATTCAGGTAATCTACCTGTACTAGTTGTTGTCAACAAATACCTAGTAGTGGATGAAATCTAAAGAGTAGAAAAGTCGTTTTATCATGTATATAAATTTTTTTCTATTAATAAACAATTTCACATACATCTTTAGAATATTTTATTCTTAGGGCACTAAAATAAATATTAAATACACTTGTAAGTATATTTTCCACTAGAAAGTCGTTCAATCGAGGTAAGTCAACGTAGATGTTGAGAAACTGCTTGTAGGTTAAGCCACGACATCTGAATATGAAAAAGAGTAGTGCATGAAAGCCAAATGTCTTAGTCGTTAAATCCTGTACTCTTCGTTGATTTTGAATAATGGTTTTCCCACTGCGTTCATTAAAGTTGCTGATGTATGGAGCGTAGAATTTATACGATAGGCCAAGAGGGTCAAAAAATTCAATATTCTTTGCTGTTTGAAAGATGCATAGCCAATGACCGGTCTTCAAAGTCGATGGACTGCTATTAACAATGATTAGGGTATTGTTAACACTTGGAATTTTTTCAATGAAGTCCGAGGGTATGCAATAGGACTTGTACTGGGACATGTATGGATCCATACTAAATACGTTGATTATTTGGTTTATGTTCATGGTGCTAGGTCTAGTAGAACACTGCCGTCGGGCGTGATTTCCCAATAGGTTTCAAATTGACTCAGTGATATTAGCGTGATACTCTCAGTCAGAGCATTGGCAAACGTACACTCTAAACGTGCATTCCCTGTTCGTACTATGGTCATATCTTGTATGCCTGACAAGTCCAAAACAATAACCCCATGAATTTTTGAAAACATTAAATCGGTTATTCGATTTTCAAATACTTGATAGTCATGATCTAGGGATTGCATTGTCAACTCGTACAGAGCTCTATGGGATTTTTGTCAAATGATAGAGTGTACAGTGGAACACCATTCACTTTGAAAAAGAGGCTAGATAGATCGAAAAAATAAAAATCATGGGGCGATTCAGTCCAGGGTCCAACGGCACTGCCACTCTTCACAAAGGCCAAAGCAAATTTTGATGGGATTTCTCCATTGATAAATGATGAATCGCTATAGCTACGAGAGCCGGTGGCAATGTGACGTTGATTGGTGATCGTATGGGGAACAAGAAGTTTAATGTTGTTACCATTGGCTCTTAGCTTCTCCACTGCCAATTCAACAGAGCTCATAACTTGTTGTTTTCGGACGTGGAGAATTGCCGATGTGATAATGACATTTGCATCGGGTGCTGAAGGAAGTGTTTTTCTAAAAATGAAATTAGATGGTGCCAGCTGAAACTTTATGTCAATATTGACATTGGGGGGGTAGCCATTGGGATATATTGAATATCTCATGATTTAATTTTCCAACCAGATGATACTCCTGGGTCACTGCAGTAGTCAACTCACAGTCAGTATCAACACCTGTTCGATATTCATAGCCTAATGATTGTCCCCTCAACTCCTTGTAAGCCTTTGGTGTCATCATCATAAATTGTATGTAGCTTGCATAGTTTGATAAAATATTGCTAGTGCTCACCAATGTTCCATTAATAAATACATTAATTTGTTTGAATAGGTTGTGTAGAATACAGTTTTCGTAGGAGAGACCATCGCCGGCATTTGGAGTTGTATTATCTGACTTTTTCTTCACCACAACATTTAAATCAATAAATGTTGACGAAAAATCAATGAAATAGTCTTCATTGGAAAATATTTGAAAGTGTATATTTTCCGAGAGGGGTTGTTGGGGGTGAAATTGTTCATAGTATCCATACTTGACACTGACATAAAAATTTTCATCATTGAATAGATTCAATGAGGAAGTAATTTATGGATATGATTCCTTGTGGGGGAGATAAGTCATCCTAAGAGAAGAAATCCTTCTTTGATCTAGCAATCTTTTTCTTTTTGTTCTTCTTCTTCTGCTTATTGGGCTTCCTTATTTTACTCCTCAAAGTCCTTGTTGATGAGCTTTTCTTACTGCCTTGGTGGGGACTGATGAGTGAATGAAGCGAAAGCATCCTTTTCAACCCCTCCCCATTTTGTCGAGATTTTAGTTGCTCACCAACGCCTCTTGCTGAAAATCTAATATTTTCCTTAACACTCTCCTTGAAATTCTTACCCGACCCCCTGTCCTGTAGTGTGGAGGCAGCAGAATGTGGTGCAGCAGGTACAAGATATTTTCTGGCAATGGGTGGTGCTGAACGAAATGGCCTAGTAAACCAGCTACCAAGACCATAGCCAGAAATTGTAGTTCGCCCCTTGTAGTAGTCCAATCCGTTGCCTATTTGACGTGGACTCAAAGCACCAACATAGCAATCGATATCGGGACAGACAAATGGATTTCTCCTATTGTTCATTTTAGGTGATTGTGCTGTCGTATAAAATGGGTCGAAAATGACATGTAACCACTGCTAAGCCTTTTGTTATTGCTAGAGGATCACCCAATTCACTTCTTAGTGTTAACTGACAGAGTTCCAAATAAGAAATTTTTACAGGAACATACTGAAGATGCTTTATATAATAGTTTTGAACAAGTTCATGAGTTGCTTTTCGTTCAAGAACACGTAGGAGGGGGACATTTCAATTACCGACTCTCAAATTTTCCACAAAGGATGCATAGAGAAATATGCGAAAGTCCGAGGCAAAACCAGGTAGACAATCAGTAAAAATTACTTGATCCATCCCGTAAACGGGGTCAACATTTTTCCCATTGATCATATTCTGTTTAAAGCCAAGAACATCTCTCAGATTATCATTGAGAATAATTGTTTCAGTGTCAACAGGTGAGCTAATGTAAATCCTATCATGTTCCAATGAATAATTAAAATAGAATGTGCCATTCCTGCGATATGAGATTTTTCTATTGATTGTACGACACAAATCCCCCATATTATCATATTCAATATATTTCAATCTGACATGTGGATAGTCACTAGGTTTAGGTGCTTCAACCAATTCAGAGTCGACATAGCCCAACCCATTCATAGTCCAATCAGATGGTAAAACTTTTATATCATACACACGATCCTTTCTCAGGACGTCATATGTATATTTTAGAATACAGTCAACAAGAGTGGCTTCATACACATGGTAAAATTTTGAAGGTAGGAAAGAGTTTTTTCCTGGTATCACGAGTCATATTCAGGCCGACTCTGAGTGGGTCGGGCAAGTTTAACAAAACAGTCACATAGAGATCACGGGGCATTGTCAAAATTTTCATCACCGATCCCGGAATAAAGATCAGAGTGGGGTACCATACCACAACCAAGTTAACATTCCATACAATCGTAAGTACTAGTCTTTAATAAAGGTGTCAATTGTATCATGATTAGAATGATGAACTTCCGTTGGGGTAGAGTTGGACAATAATCGATGAGGTCGTTGATTATAAATCGACATGATTTTATCAAGATCATGAATAAAAGCCTGTGTATTTTTCAATGTACAATATCTTGAAATTAAAAGTCGAATAGTTCTTATCAATCGTTCGGCCATTGGAGCCTTTATAGGACTCTGACTATGATAGAGCAGTGTAATATATTTCTCTAGTACTTTTGCAACATGAGGATTAACAAATTCACTACCGCAATCCGTTTGAATTTTTTATATGAATCCTGTTCGAGAACACTTTCAAAGGCCTGATCAACTTCAACACCTCTCTTTGATTGCAATGGCTTTGCATATGCATAACGATTATAAACACTGATTGAGAGTAGAATGTACTTGTACGGTGTATTGTGACGTCTTTCAAGCTCATCTAGAGTCAGGAGATCTGCTTGCATTATATGCAATGGGTAAAAGGCTTTAGTTTTTCGATATTGATTGGCACGAAGTCTATGATTTCTGTGCAGAGTTTAAATGGATTCAATTTGTATATAGTCTTGTACACCTTTAGCCTGAACACAAGTGAATTTGGGGAAACTGGTGGGGGATCATAAACTCCCCGTCTCACCGATATCTTCATAAGCACCATTCACAACTTCAACCATATTGAATGTAAAAACGTTGTGTAACGTCCGCTACCCTTTTGTATACTGGCTGTTGGTGGTGGTGGTGATGGTGACGTTGAATTGATACGTCTTCGATTTTGTCTAGATATCAGTGGTGTGCTAGTATTTTTCAAAATTGATTTAAAATCTTCTTCTTCTTCAAGTTCATTTTTTGAAGGTCCCGGTGTTGTTGATGATGATGATGATGATGCATGTTCATTTAATTTTTTTAGAATCTCTGTATTTCCAATATTACTTTTGTGGAGTCTCATTGTATTTATAAGGCTGCAAAGATGACCGTTGAATGGTACATATCATTTACGAATTGTAACCATATCAAAGATTAAATCAAGTAAATCATACTTCGTACTCTGAATTATAACTCTTTTCCAATTATCCTTTACTTGAATATGATCTTGATCACTACCCAAGATATAGACTGAGAGTCGCGTTCTTTTTTAAAGAAAATTTTTGTAGCTTTTTAATCACAAATTCAAAACAAAAGTAAAAAATTAAAACTTAGTTTAATTTTTTACATCACCAGCAGACTCTTGAGGAGATGACTCTTTTTTGGAATCAGCAGCAGCAGCAGCAGCAGCAGTGGGCTTCAACCGATAGAACTTGTGTTTGTCCACTCGGCGAAGTGCATCTTGAAGTAAAAGCAGTTTTTTATCATCCTCAATATTTTCATTGTCAGGGAATTTACACAGGTTGTTCTCAAAGTGTTCGACGGTTGAGAGAGCGACTTCTATTGGAGTCACTTAATAGGGTTTTGCCATTCTCTCTCTTTAGAGAAAACTTTTTACAAGTCCTGCAGTTATTGGCAGTAAAAGTGTGAAAAAGCTACCGCCCGCCTGAAGAAGTCGTTTCCATTAAAATTCTTTCCTTTCTTTTTAGAGGCCAATGTACGTACAATGGAACGATGTTGCTTTGCCTGTTGCTTAACTACTTCTGGCACTTGAACATTACCCTCGATCAAATTAAAACAATGTTCGGATATTAGATTAATGAAATCATTGTCAATACCGAGTTTGAGTATTGCTTTCCTAAGGGGATGTTTTGAAGTGCTTAGAACTGAAAACAAATGTCTTTTTTCATGTAGTTTCTTCAGTGTCATGATAGCAACTAATAGGTCTTTTTAGTGTTCACAGGGAGATATACTGTAATTTCATTGGCAAATATATCTGTGACTACACGCAGATCCTGGGTTGTATTTTGATTAAGATCCAATAGGATATAGCCGTATGGTTTACTAGTTGCATGATTGTAGTCTGAGAGCAGGAATTTGGGGTATCCTGGATAGATTTGCTTATTGATAGTAATTAGCGAGCTAGAATCACGAACAACTCTGTAGAAGATATAGTAGGTGCAGTTCAATGCAAGTGTTCGCATACATTTGCTCTGATGAAAGAGATTGGGTAGAACCAGAGTAACGGAAATCTGTTCATGATGAGAGCGAACAGTGAACAGTTGTAGCATTTCCTGGGACCATTATTCAATAGATTCAGCCAGATCGGCAATAATCAACCAAGAGTTTGGTTCAATACTGCTGAAAACATCAAGTCACTGTATGAATTGTATCTGCACCAATCCCGTCATCGCAATTGCTTTTATTTTAACATATGAATCTTGCCAAATAATTTAACAATAGTAGATTTTTTTGGCTTTACCAAAAAGACTATTTTGTAAATTTTAATAATTTTAGTTAATAGCGTCGTTTTGACCGACACTCATGGACCACAAAAAAACCATCTGAATGGTGTTTTAGATTGATACATGTTCCCTTCAACAGTTCACCTAGACAACTAACTGTAGACTATGGCTGTCTAATGACTAAATAATTTCCCTATTACTACTACTCCGTTGAAGAATAATAATAATAATAATAATAATAATAATAATAATAATAATAATAATAATAATAATAATAATAATAATAATAATAATAATAATAATAATAATAATAATAATAATAATAATAATAATAATGAGAACAAGACGAAAAAAGAATAATATTTTCTTTTATTAAACATAAAAAAGTAACAATACTTTTAAAAAAAATACTACATTGAAAAAAGGCACATTAAACATGAAAAAAAATACACTTTTTTAATTTACTTATAATAAAAAATACAACATTTACATAACCACTAGAGAAAACACTTGAATAGATACACTTTTTTTTTATTTATTTATAAAGAAAATACAACATTTATTGAATAAAACACTTAAAATATCACTATTATTTACAGCTTTTTAAATTTTGGGGTCCCCCTCCACCCCTGGGGCTGCCGCTGTGGCGGCCGGGGCCGGGAAGCGCCGGGCACCGGGGGCCCGCTGCGGCGGGCCCGGGCGGGGGCTGGCATTAAATACTGGAAATTGATCTGCCTTGCACACACACACACACACACACACACACACACACACACACACACACACACACACACACACACACACACACACACACACACCCACACACACACACACACACACACACACACACACACACACATTGAAAATTGTTTGTGATAGAGAAAAAAAAGGATTTTAAAAAACACCTAATTACCCCAAAAAACCTCCCACCCAATTTATACTTTTTTTTAATGAATTTAAGTTAATTTTTTAGACCGAGTTGTTGTATTTAATATATGAATTAAAAATGGTCTTAGAATAAACAATTTCGTGGGGGCAATACTTTCACACCGAACATCAGTACAAATACTTTTTTCACTATGACAGACAGGGTATTTTTGTAGGATCTAAAAGTGTAGGTTTTCAAATGTAACTAGCAAATCGACAATACTTTTACTCTTAGGACTAGACTATATTCCAAACAGTTTCTATACACACTTATGTCGAAATTATTTTTTACAAAGTGTGTAGGTACCCCCTTGCAAACTTGTTTGATATCTTTGCCGTGCGTTTCCACACAGTATACCTTCGGTCCAGGAAACACACCACTAGATATCAGATCGCTACCCGTTTCATATTTTAGAATTAACAATTGATTTGGGGCCTGGCGTTTCACTAGCTCTGGGTAGAGGGATTCTTCCCAGTTAGTGTAGTCCATTCGTGAGCTAATGTACTCGCTGTTTTCCAAATCATTCAAAATATTTTCAGTTTTGACTTTAACAGGAGTGAATCAGTGTCCCCGTAATACACTTGAACTTGTCCCTCAATCGGCCACTGTACCTTGCATACATTATAATAAAATGACACCATGAGTTTCTTGTATATTTCAGTTATTGCACTTCCGCCTGCAATATTTTTATTTAATACAAGGTCTCTTTTCTTGCGATGTAGGAGCACCACATTAGAGTCTATGATTATGAAAGATGTAAAGTTTGTATCCTCAATGATTTGAGCACAATCTTTGGGGTTGGTTACAATGAAACATCGACTGATTTTTATTACACTCTTAAAAATTTTAAATTAATATGAGTTCAAAATTATTTTAAATACTTATGTTTCAACTTTAATTTTCGATTGTGAACACTTACTGACCAAGGTGTCAATAATTGTTTTCATGAAAGGCTTTTGATCAAATTGGAGGGCTCTATGAATCTTTGTGACCTTGAAACCATTGGACACCATCCATTTCAATAGCACGTGATGAACAACGATATTCTGTTTCGGGTTGAGGTCGGCAATTAGTTTTTGTTTTGAAGGTACCCAGTGCATACTCCCGTCCTCTAATAAAGATAAATTGTAGGGGCTTAGAGAGTCCCTACCCACCGATCTATATATGCACATAAAAACAAAGTCTTTTACCGAATCATGGATTTCCAAGGTTTTTTCACCGTCAATTTCAAAAAAACATTCCTGTGCCCCATTCTCCTAAACACTGGCAATGTCTAGAATATTCAAAGCACACGAATTGTCAAGCCATTTATAATTGCCACACGGCAAACAGCAGTGAGACATTGCCGATGGGTAAAGAGAATTCATATCCAAAAAAACTGCGTCCGAGTGCTGTACACACGGATCAGTTTTCATGATATGATCCCCGTGAAAAACATAACCCACCCTCAATGATATCTCTACAAAAAGATGCTGATCCACATTGGTGATCAGACCTATTTCTTCTTTGCTGATTTTAAGTATCACGTCCATCACCAAATGGGGAGTGGAAAAATAATAACCCAAATCCAACCCGAATTCCCCATTGATTTTATCTGTACTTTTACACACAATGTTCAGAAGAGTGAGTACGTCAATAGCCAAGTAAATTTTTCATTAACACCATCAAATTGTAAACCGCCCCTTTGTCCGAAACCATTTTGAAAATTCGTGGTCGCTATTGGTTCCCGCACTCTCAGTAAGAAATTTGTAAAAAGCTTAAATTGGCGGTAGTGACACCTCATAGAGCCTCGAGCCAGAGTTGTAATAATCTTATGGATATATACCCTTACACGTTAATAACTCATACATTTCATCACCGGGGAATTACTGTTTGAAGAAGGGTAAGCTATCAAAATTGTCACTTTTCTGTACCTGAATCAATTGACTTAAGGATTTGGGGAAGAAGCTGAAAGAGTCTAAAAACGGATTTTATTCAGGCACATGTTACCCTTGTCAACTGTTTTCCACATAAATTCTAGCAGCAGTAGCTTCTCTGGTGATTTGGGTATGATATTATATGAAAAAGAACAATCTGTCCATGCATCATCTACAACTCAACCCTTAACAGTGCGGGCCAACGCCGGATGAACAAACTTTAAGTCGCAATTGGAATTGTGTATAAAAACAGGCACAAAATATTGCTGTCTAACGTTTAAATCGCATGACTGGTGTGCTACCCCTCTAAAGTTACTCCCACCCGATGCAAATTCCTGCCACAAATGATCATGGTCGATCACCTTCCTCCTCCCCCCATTCCCAACACCATCATAAGAGTTCTCCGTCCAACATCAACACACTTTGTGTGTTTTATAGTAGATCTGTCACCTTGTGATAGGATCTACGGCTAGCTCTCGCTGAGAAGATACAGACATGCACCAATTGATGTTAGGACACAACCGGTCATAGCCAATCACAAGAACCCTTCCCCGTCAATTTACATCGCAGATACATCTAGCACTTTCATGGTACTATTGAAAACTCGTTGCTCATGAGCGTAAGAGACCCCTTTGGCTTCATATATTTTAACACGATTTGAATTTGACGGATTGCCCACGTCTGTCAGCTTAGCCTTGCAGTCGAAAGCGATCTTATTGCTCTGCAGGAGCATGTTTTGAAAATTTTTAAAACGTAAGATCGCTCTATCTCCGCTCACCGTCTCCACAGCCTGGTATCTCTGACGTTTACAGTGTTTCATTTGATGCTTTAACTTTAAATCAGAGCGAAATCTTGAGAGGTATTTTGGAAAGTAATAACATACATCATGCCGATTCTTACCCAAATATAGAACCCTACTAATATCAGTAATCGGATTAAAATGACTAGTTCAATTGGAATCTGTGGGTGGAGTGTATAGAAACAACACCCAGTGTTTTAATGATTCAATTGAAGGAGCCCGCACTGGAAATAATACACGCTTTTTATCGGAACGCTGACCCTCTTCAAATTCTGTTTCATACTGTAACACCGTGACAGCAATCTTTAAATGTGCATTAGCCCGCTCAAAAATATCTATTCCTTTTAGTGTCACGGGATATTGATCATTTAAACAATTAAAATCTACTTTTAGGAACTTCTAACACTCCCTACCTTAACTGCTATTTTATCCAACTTTTTCTTTGTGGCATCTTTTCTAAATGGTCTGTATGCTGCAATTAAAAATGCATACTTGAAACACTGCAGCCTCGTATCGAAATAGATTCGTTGTATCCCCCTACACCCCTCTAAATCTGAATGATATTTTAATTCAATTGCCATCCCTCCCCCATGCCCACCTCTTACAATAAAATCCTCTTTAAACCTACAAATATTAACATTTAAACTTTCAATAAATAAAACCACGGATCGACTACCCCCTCGTTATAATTTTTCCACTTAGTTTGAATACTATTAGCCTATTGTAGAAAAAACCTCCCCATAATTTGATAAATGCGGGTGAATTGCCAACATCTCTGTGTGCAAGTATTTCGAATACATCTCACCCGCACTTTCATTAAAAAAAAATGTTTTTAGTGCTATTGATGCCTTTAAACTGACCCCCACTCCCCACACCCCCATTTGTTGTTCAAGAATGGCTCGAATCTTATCACTAGATGAATGTGTAATGGCCAGGGGATCTGCTATTATATCCCCCGACACTAAAGAGTTCAATAGGTCACCGAATTTGGCACTCTAGACCAATGTGTGGTACAAGGCAGAGTTGGACAGAAAAAAATCCGGAAGAGGGGATACTGTTACTGTTGTATTACTGCTACTATCTATATCATTAAGTGGAATGGTGGAGGAGGGTGACAGGGAATTTTCAATAACACCACAACTCCCACTCTGTTCAATCACATTTGGGGGATATGGCATGAGGTCCCCCAGCACATATTCAAAGGTGTTTGGGGATAATTGATTGATCCAGCCTGTATTGTCCTGTGATGGAATTTCGTTATGAGGACCCGGTTCAGATGCACTAGCAGCATCACCTAAATGTTCACGCATAAAACTATCTGTTCACTCCGTATCCTCAAGCATGTCAATATCACAGCTTAAGTCATCTAGGCTAGCCATATCCCCAAAAACATCATTAAGGAACCCCCTATGCCACTCCATTTCCTCTAGAACTAGTGTAGGTTCATCACTGAACTCCGTTGGTGGTGACAGAATTGGTCCTGTAAATAAAATTGCTTCATTACTCAACGGTGTCGGTGGTGGTGCTATATATTTAATCTGTAGAAAAAAAAGTTTTATTTTTTTATATAAAATAACCATTATTTTTTTATAAAGTTAATAAACTATGTCAATTTCTCATAGTCACTGTCCCACCACCTGAACAATTAAAAGAAGAAAAAAAAAGTTTCATTGCTGCATTTCTTCCACAATGTTAACTAAACATGTTAAAAAAATATATATTGTTTTAGTCAGGAAGATGTATTCTTGTTATTATAGAGTAAGTCATAAAATGTGAATGATAAAAAAAAACTGGTGGCTTTATCCCAAAAATTTTCATACTAAAAATGCAAAATATTGGTCCAATTCTAGTACTTGACCCTCTTCAATATAACTCTCAATGAAGTTCGACCATCGTTCAACCGACGCGGTATGCTGTATGAACAGTTGCTCTTCGGCTTCGGTTAATGGATATGAGTCCCATATGTCGGTGGTTGGTGGTATAACTCTCTCAACAAATCAAATTTCCCTATGTCTTTTGGCAACGGATTTGTTTGAAGTTGTGGACGTAGTTGACCTAGACTAAATAAATGTTTGTAAGAGAGAAGAACTTTTTTTCTCCATCCATATCAACAATTAAAGTGCAATTAAAATGTTGGATGGTCTTTTTTAGAGCCCCCCTGGGAGGACCATTGGGAACCGGGAGCTTCCTTCGAGGTAGGAGGATCGATGTCCTTTCGAGTTGGGATATCGGACTTCACAACACTGTTCAAATAGAACAGCCTCACATTCTTTCTCGAAAGCATCTTTTAAAATGCCCCCTAACTATTTCAACGAAAATAATTGCTTGAAATGGGTTCGCCCAAATAATGCTTTTTGACATCACTGTGAAGAGATATTTGGAAATTATTAAAAAAACCTTTTTTCCTGTGTTAATTGCTTATCGAAGGTAGACATCCTGTTATTTAAAGCTCCCTTTGCACGGAGCACTTAAAATTCAAATTATACCTCTCGAGAGGATTAAAAATTCAGGTATACTGATGGGACATTTTGATAAGAGCCCGGATGCGTGCGAAAGCTTAGTGCAATAACATATACCAGTTTTAAGAGCGGTTGCCAACTGTAAAATAGTGAATCGTTTTTTTTATATATATATATATATATATATATATATATATATATATATATATATATATATATATATATATATATATATATATATATATATATATATATATATATATATATATATATATATATATATAGTTAGTTTGTTTAAAGGAATAATATGATTTTTGCATAAGAAAAACATCTTGACTAAAAGAGAAGTTACAGATGACGTTTTATAGATATGTATGATAATCTATTTCAGTGTTATAATTATTCTTTGGTAAAATACCAATTTGGTTAATGAAAGAAAATGAAATGGGATTATTATTATTATAGAATAGTTTAGAAACAAATTTAAGTTTTACTCATCAAAATTATGCGCTTGAGAAAATATACCTTATTTTTGAAAATACGGGAAGAAAAAAAAATAAATATATACTACAAATTCCGACTGGGCTTCTACACCTAAGCTCCCTGGCAAAACTTGAAGTGGTTCAACCTCACGATCTTGAATAGGCTAGACTGAGGCATTATGTGAAGTAGCCCACTCTCTTTTCAATTTCCTCCCAGGTTAGGTAGAGCAAACAGTGGCGTTAGAGGGCCCTGACATTAGAGGGACAAAGCTGTAAAATTAAGGAAACGGAATGTAAAAAGGGGGCCTTTCACATTTATCTAGTAACAAAGTTTAAGAATTTACTTGAAGCGATTGAGATATTTTCCGTAAAAATTGCTAAATTATACCCCAACAAGATCTGAATATATATTTGAAGCTTTCCCTTTTTTTACAAGCAATAAAGTTTGCTATCAGAAGAATTGAAATGTCTGAAATTTTCGTAAATAGAGCAGAAAAAGTCAAAATTATAATTTCCAGAATTATTTGTTCCACAATTATTTTATCCGCAATTGATGGGGAGAGGGGTGACGGATCTATTTACCTTCCAATGGATTAAGACTTTGGAACGACCAAAATCCAGATAAAGTATAGTAAGTTTTACATTTCAGAGGCATGTCCATTTTACACTAGCCTAGTAACAGAAATTCACTTCCCATTTCATATAAATCTTGCAACCCGAGTCCTCGACACCGTAAGCTTAAAATTAGACACTAAGAAGAACCGAAGAAGCTCCGTTCTGGGGTTACCATTGCCCAAGTAGGCATTTAGCCCAACAATCAAGCGTTCCTTCCACCCGAGAAGACTGAAAAAGCGGCAAAGGAAAAGTTATACTATGATTGTGATTATTTTCTACGAAGATAAAAAGTTTCACTTTAATTCTAAATTTTCTTAAATTCAGTTCCGACCTTTCTCAAAGAGATGAAAAAATTTAAAGTTCTGTTCCAAATATTTTCCCGGAAGAAAAGTTCAACTTCGATTCTAAACTTTCTCAATGAAAATGAAATAAGTTATTGATCAATTCTATTTTCCCAAAATGATATAAAAGTTTTCCACTTCAGTTCAGATTTTTCTCAAAGAGATGAAAAATTTAAAATACTATTCCAAATTTTGCATAGAAGATAGAAAAGTTCAAGTTCTCTTCTGAATTTTACCAACGAACGCAATTCAATTCTAATTTCTCCAGAGAAAATAAAAAGCTTCCGCTTCAGTTTTACGTTCACCAAGATATAAAAGATTCAAAGTTCTGTTCTAAATTTTTCCGTAGAAGATAGGAAAGTTATACTATGATTGTGATTATTTTCCATAAAGATAAAAAGTCTCACTTTAATTCTAAATTTTCTTAAATTCAGTTCCGACTTTCCAGGTTGCAGCGGTAGCTAGCAACCTAGTAAGAGACGATCAGGTCCAATGTTAAGAAATATAAAAACCCATAGTTCCTAAAAAAGGAGTCAGATCAAATTCAAAAGTACACCATTAGAACCACCTTGTCCGAAACCCCTGTATAGTAAACTTTCTGTCCCTTAGCTTGAACAGCAAAGGAAATATATTGGCTTGAAAATCAAGAAAAGTGGCAGCTACTACAACATTCTGCCTAAACGGGATATTTTTTCTTTTTTTTTTCTTTTGTATCCAGAGATAGCTTGGCACTGGAACATCGTAGAGGGTTGTTCAATAGCTCATTTTAAAGGAAATTCATTGGGTTAAAAACCTTTTGTAACTAAAATAAATTATTTTTAAAAGAGAATAAATTTTTCCACCAAAAACTGCATTTTTGATATCTTTTCACACTGCAGTCTTTCAAACATAATCGTATACCAGCGGTAAGATTTGAACCCACGCCTACGAAGAGACTGGTGGCTAACACCAGTGCCTTAGACCACTTGGTCAGGCTGCTTCTCATAATTTGGGTTGCAGCAGTAGCTAGCAACCTAGCAACAGACGATCAGTCCAATTCTAAGAAATATAAAAACCTAAAACTCCTAAAAATATAGTCAGATCAAAACAAATTACAGTAAAGAACGATTTCTCTCCCATAGTAGCTGATATGTTACATTAAAAGACGATCATTGGAATAAAAAGTTATTGCATGCATTGGGATTAGTTACCTACTTGATCGTTTGAGGTTCGTCTCTTACTATTTCAAAGAAGAAAAAGCCGTAGGCTTTTTCCTGTTTGTAATATTTTCCTGTTTGTTATCAGGGTTACAGTGGTATCCGGGTCGCAGCGGTAACTAGCAACCTAGTAAGAGACGATCACGTCCAATGTTAAGAAAAAAAAAAAACATAGCTCCTAAAAAAGGAGTCAGATCAAAACAAAAAGTACACCATTAGAACCGCCTTGTCCGAAATCTCTGTATAGGAAACTTTCTGTTTACAATAAAGAATTATAATAAAGAACGACCTCTTGCCTATACTAAATTTTATAGGCCACTTAACTATAGTATAGGCTAGTACAGTTATTATATTTAACGTCAATATATTAATCCGGGTTGCAGCGGTAGCTAGCAACCTAGTAAGAGACGATCACGTCCAATGTTAAGAAATATAAAAACCCATAGCTCCTAAAAAAGGAGTCAGATCAAATTCAAAAGTACACCATTAGAACCGCCTTATCCAAAACCCCTGTATAGTAAACTTTCTTTGCCTTGGCTTGAACAGCAAGGGAAATATATTGGCTTGAAAATCAAGAAAAGTGGCAGCTACTACAACATTCTGCCTAAACGGGATATTTTTTTCTTTCTTTTTTTCTTTCTTTTCCAGAGATAGCTCGGCACTGGAACATCGTAGAGAGTTGTTCAATGCCTCATTTTAAAGGAAATGTAATTGGGTTAAGAATCTATGGCAACTAAAATAAATTATTTCTAAGAGAGAATAAATTTTTCCACCAAAAACTGCATTTTTGATGTCTTTTCACATTACATTAAAGAACGAACTTTATTCCATAGTAACTGAAGTATTATAAGGTATCATTATATAGATGATGTATTTTCATTATTCATCATCCGGGTTGCAGCGGTATCTAGCAACCTTATAAGAGACGATCACGTCCAATGTTAAGAAATATAAAAACCCATAACTCCTTAATCCGGGTTGCAGCGGTAGTTTTACACTAAAGGACGAACTATTGTTAGTAGTGATGACTGATATTTTAAATAGATTTCATTTATCCTGGGTTCAGTGGTAGCTAGCAGCCTATTAAGAGTCGATCAAGTCTAATAGTCTCAGTACAGAATCTGTAATTTCATTATGCTTGTATCAAAAGGTGATCATTAAAAGAGCTAACCATTGCATATATTGGACTTAATTAGCGGCCTGATTCTTTGAGGATCGTCTCTTACTACTCAAAAGAAGAAAAAGCCGTAGGCTTTTTCCTGTTTGTAATCAAACAGTTCATAATCTGGGTTGCAGCGGTAGCTAGCTTTCCGGTTTGCAGCGGTAGCTAGCAACCTAGTAAGAGACGATCACGCCCCATAGTAAATACTAAATTAACCCATAACTCCTAAAAAAAGATTCAGATCAAAACAAAAAGTATACTATTAGAGCCGCCTTGTCCAAAACTTATGTATAGCAAACATAATATAAAATATAACATAATATAATATGGTTTTATAACATAATATAAGACCATAGAGTACCACCAAGGCATACATATAAGAAAATCACAGCTCAACGTCATTGAAAATCAAATGAAATGACGTCATTGAAAATCAAATGAAATAACTTCATATCAGTATATAAATTGCTTTACGAGGTCCAACATAGCCTTTACTGAATAAGCAAAATGAAGAGACTTTTCAAATACAGTAAGGACCAAAGTCTATCTCATAGTAATAACTGATACGACAGAGAAAAGAAAAAAGGTTTCACATA